>NC_044986.1:93989502-94117893 GCF_008728515.1 Papio anubis
ACCTGCTGTCTACAGGCACATGTATAAATGGTTTGGGAACAATTAAATGTGTCTTACATTGGGGTTCATAAGTGACAAGCACTTCCATGTAGCATTTATCCTCTTACCTGACCAGACTAACTGTGAGATGCAGAAAAAATACAAATTAGTTTTTGTCCACGTTAAAATAAGGGCATTTAGCTAAAACTGGAGGTTTTGGCCTCTAAAATTTCCATCTTTCCATATACTTCCCTACCAATGTTGTAATAACCCAAAAGACCTGATACAAAAGAGCAATTTAAACACTAGAACCTTAGGGAAAATGAGAAATAAGTTACCAAGAAACCTTGACACTTAGTCTAATAACTATCACTTACAGAGTATTTAACAGATCCTATGCATAGTCATTATCTCATTTAATCCTCACAACACTTTTAAGTAGATTCTAGGATTATCACCATAACTGTAGGTGGGATTCAGTCAAGGTCAGATAGTGATTAACGGGCTAGGATTTAAACACATATCTGCCAGACACCAAAGGTGCTGTTAGCCCACCACTTCTATGTGGAGAAGCCTGGAAACAGGTTTGAGCATAGCTTCCTTGGTAATCTGCATTCCTATTGTGTTCCTAAAGAAATTGGTCCTGTTAATTCTGTTATTCCTGGCATTGTTATACCTTTGTCCATTTCATGAGAAGAAGTCCAGAAAACCTCCCAAACTGTGTGACTTTTTGCCCTAGATATAAATTTTATTTTTTCAGAAGAACGATGTAAATTGTTTTCTGAACTCCAAATTTAGAAGGTTTTTTCCATGAATTTGTTTTTCTTATTCTTTTTTGAAATGGAGTTTGGTTCTGTCTCCCAGGCTACAAAGTGCAGTGGTGCGATCTCAGCTCACTGCAACCTTCACCTCCCGGGTTCAAGTGATTCTCCTGCCTCAGCCTCCCAAGTAGCTGGGATTACAGGCATGTGCCACCAAACCCGGCTAATTTTTGTATTTTTAGTAGAGACGAGGTTTCACCATGTTGGCCAGGTTAATCTCGAACTCCTGACCTCAGGTGATCCACCCGCCTTGGCCTCCCAATGTGCTGGGATTACAGGCGTGAGCCACCATGCCCGGCCTTTTTCATGAATATTAATGCATAATATGTTACAGATAGGTAGGCAGGCAGCCCTCACTAATACTCAGCAGAGCAGATCTACTTTTATCTGTGTTATATGTTGGTGCTCCATGTAAGAATTCTTTCAACAAGTGTTCTGCAATTTTTTTAAAGTTTGAAAATAGCAGCAATAGATGAATAAACAAATGGCACATTGATTCAACAAATATTAATTATGTCATGTGCTATTGTAGATGTGTAAAGGTGTGATCAGATGAGGTCCAGGCAGCTATGGTTCAAATCCTGGCTGTATCGCTGGCTAGCTGTGTGATTTTGCGTAAGTCACTTACCTTCCCTAAACTTAAGTGTCTAAAATGGGGAGAAAAATAGTACCACATTGTTCATTATTGAGAGAATTAAATGAGATATGCAAGTACAGTATTCACTCGCTCCAATGTTTAGAGGAAAAAAAAGATAAAGTACACAATGCCTTTGAGTAAAAAGGACTGAATTTTATGCTGTTAAGATGATGCATTCGGATAGGCATTTTGGGAAATAATTCACAGCTTGGTGTTTGTTCTGGTTTTTCAGTTTTTTGCCAGATAAGTTACAGGCACGTATACCCTTCATTTCCTGTTCTATTACTATGAGAAACTGACTCAGTTCACTGTGGTCTAAATTGCAAAAGACATGCAAAGTTTGGCCAAGATATACTGGAGCCCATTCATATTGGCTCATGAGAATCAGCTGTTAACATTTTCAGGCATTTAATGAACTGCTTGCTAAACAGTTATTATTTTTTATATAAACTTGTAGTGAAATATATAAAAGTGCCAGGCACAGTGACTCACGCCTGTAATCCTGTAATCCCAGCACTTTGGGAGGCCATGGTGAGTGGATCATCTGAAGTCAGGAGTTCAAGACCAGCCGTTCAACATGGTGAAACCCCATCTCTACCAAAAATACAAAAATTAGCCGGGCAAAGTGGTGTATGCCTGTAATCCCAACTACTCAGGAGGCTGAGGCAGGAGAATCAAACCCGGGAAGCAGAGGTTGCAGTGAGCCGAGATTGTGCCACTGTACTCCAGCCTGGGTGATAGAGCAAGATCTCATCTTAAAAATATATATAGTTATTTATTCATTTATATATATATGCAAAGATAATACAAGAAAATAAAACCACAGACCAATATCCCTGGTGTGAGTATTGATGAAAGATGTGTTACCCAGAAAAAAAACCAGGGTTCATCCACCTGGTGAGTAACAGACAACTCCCCATGAGAGTGTGGGTTTTAATCAATATGAATTTTATTACTTGGCAAACATAAAGAGAGCACTGGGCACATTCTCCAAAGCAATGTCTCCCTGAGAGAAAGTGACAGGAGGGTTTGATGGGTGATGGAGATGGGAGAGGATGCATCATTGCACATAGAGGAGAGGGTCCCAGTTGCACAGATGCAGTGAGTCATTATGTCAGCACATAGATCATGTATTATGGTAATAAAGTGATAGCTCCTCCCAGAGTGTGTCCAGAGTTTGGCATAGTAATGAGGAAAGTTAACTGGGGTTAATCTATAAGTTGCTGGGGTCTGTCAGGGGCTGTGTTAAACTAACTAGGTGACCACATTCCACACAGGGTTTGGGGGAAAAAAAGGCTGATTGCTCAAGTTGATTAAATTCCTATAGTCCCTGGAGACCCTCCCTGTCTTCTTACATGTCTTTTTTTTTTTTTTTTTTTGAGATGAAGGCTCCCTCTGTCACCCAAGGGCTGGAGTCCAGTGGTTCAGTCTTGGCTCACTACAGCCTCTACCTCCCAGACTGAAGCAATTCTCTGGCCTCAGCCTCTTAAGTAGCTGGGACTACAGGCACGCACCATGCCCAGGTAATTTTTGTATTTTTAGTAGAGACAGGGTTTCACCATGTTGACCAAGCTGGTCTTGAACTCCTGACCTGAAGTGATCCACCCACCTTGGCCTACAGACATGAGCCACCATGCCCAGCCTGCTTACAATGTCTTTAACAAAATACTAGCAAACAGAAATCAGGAGCACATTAAGAGGATTGTACAAGATAACCATATGGGATTTATTGCCAGAAGGCAAGGATGATTCAACATATGAAAATCAATCAATGTAATATACACCTCATTAACAGAATGATAGAAAAAAACCCACACAATCTTCTCAACTAACGCAGAATTGGACAAAATTCAATACCCTTCATGAGAAAAACACTCAACAAACTAGGAATAGAGGGAAACTACCACAGCATAATAAAGAGGTGATAATCAGAAATGTATATATTTGTTCTTTGTCCCTGGTTCAAAACCCTTGGAATTTCCCCAGTGATAGGGGTGAAAGGAGCATCTCTTGTTAATTCGTAACCAGGCCCTTTCAACAATACCTGTGTTTATGCCAATAAGGTGACTGTGGGCCCCTAAATAGCTCCAGGATGGGGGCTGATTGCCAGAGGAACCAACCATGTGACTAGTGGACTAGAACTTTCAGTCTGATCCCCAGACTTGAGGGAAGTGAAGAGGGGCTAGAGATTGGATTCAATTACCAATGGCCAATGATTTAATCAGTCATACCTCCTTAATGGAACCTCCATAAAACCCCCTAAATACTAGGGCTCAGAGAGTTTCTGGATTGGTGAACACATCAAGGTGCTGGGAGGGTGGCACGCCCAGAGAGGGTAGAGAAGCTCAGCACCACCAGGCCGGGCACGGTGGCTCATGCCTGTAATCCCAGCACTTTGGGAGACCGAGGCAGGTGGATCATCTGAGGTCAGGAGTTTGAGACCAACCTGACCAACATGGAGAAACCCTATCTCTACTAAAAACACAGAATTAGCTGGGCATGGTGGTGGGCGCCTGAAATCCTAGCTACTCAGGAAGCTGAGGCAGGAGAATCGCTTGAACCCCGGGACCCCGAGGTTGCTGTGAGCAGAGATTGGGCCATTGCACTCCAGCCTGGGCGACAACAGCGAAACTCCATCCCCCCCCAAAAAAGAAGCTCAGCACCACCAACCCCATCCCATCCCTATACCTTGTCTTATGCATCTTTTCCATTTGGCTGTTTCTGAGTTGTATTCTTTATAATAAACTGGTAATAGTAAAGCCATTTCTTGAGTTTTGTGAGCCATTGTAGCAAACTATCAAACCTGAATGTGGGTGGATGGTCATAGGAACTCCCAATTTATACCCAATTACAGTTAGTCAGAAGTACAGGTGGCAACCTGGGACCTGTGACTGGTGTCTGGAATGAGGGTGGTCTTGTAGGACTGAGCCCTTAGCCTGTGTGGTCTACACTAACTCCAAGCAGTGTCAGCATTGAACTGTAGGACACCCAGTTGGTGTCCAGAGGGTTGGAAAACTAGTTGTTGGTGTGGAAAAACTCCATATATTTAGTGTCGGAAGTGTTCTGAGTGAAAACTCTTCATTGACACATATGAAAACCCCACAGCTAACATTATACTAAATGGTAAAAGAGTAAAAAGTTTTCATCTAAGATCAGAAACAAGACAAGGATGCCCATTTTCACCACTTCCATTGGACATAATACTAGAAGTCCCAGTGAGAGCAATTAGGCAAGGAAAAGAAATAAAACTCATCTAAATCAGAAAGGAAGAAGTAAAATTCTCTCTTCATATAACATGATCTTATATGTAGAAAACCCTGAAGACTACACACATACACACTCACACACACACCTGTTAGAAATAATAGATTCAGCAGGCCGGGCACGGTGGCTCACACCTGTAACCCCAGCACTTTAGGAGGCCGAGGCAGGCAGATCAACTTAGGTCAGGAGTTCAAGACCAGCCTATCCAACATGGCAAAACTCTGTCTCTACCAAAAATACAAAAATTGGCCAGGCGCAATGGTGGGCGCCTGTAATCCCAGCTACTCCAGAGGCGGAGGCAGGGAGAGTTGCTTGAACCCGGGAGGCGGAGGTTGCAGTGAGCGGAGACCGCGCCACTGCAGTCCAGCCTCAGCAACAGAGCAAGACTCGGTCTCAAAAAAAAAAAAAAAAAAAGAAAAAAAGAAAGAAAGAAAAAATAAAGAAATATACGTATTTAAAAAGAAAAAAATAATAAATAGATTCAGCAAAGTTGCAAGATAAAAAATCACAGAAAAGTCTCTTGTGTTTTTATACATCAAGGTTGAAAAATGTGGTACAGCTCTTTTAGAACTTGTCCAGTATATTTTCCAGTTTTCACTGAGTAAAAATTAAAAAAAGAATGAAGAACTAACAGAAAAATTAAGAAAACAATCCATTTATAATAGTGTGTCCGGAATTGGTGGGTTCTTGGTCTCGCTGACTTCAAGAATGAAGCTGCAGATGCGCTGCCTTTCTGTCTCCCAGCAGTGCCAGCCCGCTGGCACTGTGCTCGAGTTCTCACCGGGCCTCTGCTGCCTCCCCATGGGGCAGGGCTCCCGACCTGCAGCCCACATGCCCTAACCCCCCACCCACATCCCACTCCCCCCACTTCCTCCCCCTCCCCGCCAGGGTGGGCTCCGGAGCAGCTGGAGCCTCCCCTACCAGCACCTCTACGAGGTCCCTCCACTGCCCAGGGGCTGAGGAGTGCTGGTGCAGGGGGCGCAGCACTGGTGGGCAGCTCCACCCGCGACCCCAGTGCACAATCCGCGGGGTGAACCCCGCTGGGCTTCAGAGTCTGGTGGGGACTGGAGAACTTTTCTGTCTAGTACTCTGTGTCTAGCTAAAGGATTGTAAAATGCACCAATCAACACTCTGTGTCTAACTCAAGGTTTGTAAACGCACCAATCATGCTCTGTGTCTAGCTAATCTAGTGGGGACTTGGAGAACCTTCATGTCTAGCTAGAGGATTGTAAATGCACCAATCAGCACTCTGTGTCTAGCTCAGGGATAGTAAATGCACCAATCAGCACCCTGTCAAAATGGACCAGTCGGCTCTCTGTAAAACAGACCAATCAGCTCTCTGTAAAATGGACCAATCAGCAGGATGTGAGTGGGGGCGGGGTCAGATAAGGGAATAAAAGCAGGCTTCCCGAGCCAACCAACTGCAACCCACTGGGTTGGCTTCTGCACTGTGGAAACTTTGTTCTTTGTCTTTTAGGGTCCACGCCGCCTTTATGAGCTGTAACACTCACCTGGAAGGTCTGCAGCTTTACTCTTGAAGCCAGTGAAACCATGAACCCACCGGGAAGACCAAACAACACCAGACTGCGTGACCTTTAAGCGCTGTAACACTCACCACAAAGGTCTGCAGCTTCACTCCTGTCAGCGAGACCACGAACCCACCAGAAGGAAGAAGCTCCAGACACATCTGAACGTCTGAAGGAACAAACTCCAGACACACCATCTTTAAGAACTGTAACACTCACCGCGAAGGTCCGTGGCTTCATTCTTGAAGTCAGCAAGACCAAGAACCCACCAATTCCGGACACAATAGCACCAACAAGAATAAAATACTTAGGAATACACTTAAACAGGAGACGAAAGATTTATACACTGAAAACTACAAAACATGGGTGAAGAAAATCAAGACACATTAATGAAAAGACCTCTTGTGTTCATGGATAGGATGACTTATTAAGATATCAACACTACCCGATGTGAGCTACAGATTTAATGCAACGCTTGCCAAAATTACCACAGCAATTTTTGCAGAAATAGAAAAACTCTTCCTAAATGTCAAGGGATCCTGCGTAGCCAAAACAATCTTGAGAAAGAACCACGTTGGAGGGCTCACACTTCCTGATTTCAAAACTTACTAAAACTTATAGTAATCAAAACAGTATGGTCATGGCATTAAGACAGATACAGAGGCCAGGCACAATTGCTCACGCCTGTAATCCCAGCACTTTGGAAGGCCCAGGTGGGTGGATCACTTGAGGTCAGGTGTTCGAGACTCAGCCTGGGCAATATGGTGAAACCCCATCTCTACTAAAAATCCAAAAATTAGCTGGACATGGTGGCGCACACCTGTAATCCCAGCTACTCGGGAGGTGGAGGCAGGACAATTGCTTGAACCATGGAGGTGGATGTTGCAGTGAGCCAAGATTGCGCCACTGCACTCCAGACTGGGCAACAGATTGATATTCTGTCTTAAAAAATAATAATAAAATAAGCCTGGCACGGTAGCTCACACCTGTAATCCCAGCACTTTGGGAGGCCAAGACAGGGAGATGACCTGAGGTCAGGAGTTGGAGACCAGCCTGACAAAGATGGAGAAACTTCATCTCTACTAAAAATACAAAATTAGCTGGGCATGGTGGCGCATGCCTGTCATTCCAGCTACTCGGGAGGCTGAGGCAGGAGAATCACTTGAACCCAGGAGGCAGGAGGTAGGTTATGGTGAGCCAAGATCGGGCCACTGCACTGCAGCCTGGGCAACAAGAGCAAAACTCCATCTCAAAAATAAAATAAAATAAATAAATGTAAGACTGAAAACTCTAGAACTTTTAGGAGAAAATATAAAGAAAAAGCTTCTTGGATTTGGTGAGATTTATTGGATGTGATACCAAAGTCATAGGCAACAAAAGAAAAAATGCACAAATTAGATGACATCAAGATGTGAAACTTCTGGCCCAGCTCGGAGGTTCATGCCTGTAATCCCAACACTTTGGGAGAGCGAGGTGGGAGGATTGCTTGAGGCCAGGATTTCAAGACCAGCCTGGGCAACATACTGACACACCACCTCCACCAAAAAAAAAAAAAAAGTTGGGCGTAATGGCACATTCCTGTAGTCCTAGCTACCCAGGAGACTGAGGGAGGAGGATTGCTTGAGCCCAGGAGGTTGAGGCTACATTCAACTGTAATCATACCACACCCGGCCTACTATTGTTTTTTTAAAACCCAAACAGTAAGTGTAGGCGAGGATGTGGGAAAGTCAGAACGCTTCTGTACTGTTGGTGGGAATGTAAAATAATGCAACCACTCTAAGAAACAGTAGAGCAGTTGCTCAAAAACTTAAAAATAGAATTACTGGCTGGGCCCGGTGGCTCATGCCTGTAATCCCAGCACTTTGGGAGGCCTAGGCGGGTGGATCACGGGGTCAGGAGATCGAGACCATCCTGGCTAACACGGCGAAACCCCGTCTCTACTAAAAATACAAAAAATTAGCTGGGCGTCGTGGGTGCCTGTAGTCCCAGCTACTCCTGAGGCTGAGGCAGGAGAATGGTATGAACCCGGGAGGTGGAGCTTGCAGTGAGCTGAGATCACGCCACTGCACTCCAGCCTGGGCGACAGTGCACTCCAGCCTGGGTGACAGTGCGAGATTCTGTCTCAAAAAAAAAAAAAAAAAAAAAAAAAGTAGAATTACCATATGACCTAGGAATTCCACTTCTAAGTATCCATCTCAAATAATTGAAAGCAAAGTCTTGAAGAGATATTTGTACACTTATGTTCATAGCAATATTATTCACAATAACCAAAATGTAGAAACAAAGTGTCCATCAACAAGGAAAATGTGGTGTATACATACAATGGAATATTATTAAGCCTTAAAAAAGGAAATTCTGTCCCATGCTACAACATGGATGAACCTTGAGGACCTTATGCTAAGTGAAATAAAAGTCACACAAAGACAAATGCGGTATGATTCTACATATATAAGGTATCTAAAGTACTCAAACTCATAGAAATGAAAAGCAGAAAGATGGTCGCCAGAGACTAAGGGAGGCAGAAACAGGGAATTGTTATTTAATAAGTATAGAGATTCAGTTTTACAAGAGGAGGCTGGGCACGGTGGCTCACGCCTGTAATCCCAGCACTTTGGGAGACCAAAGTGGGCAGATCACCTGAGGTCGGGAGTTCGATACCAGCCTGACCAATATGGTGAAACCCCCGTCTCTACTAATAATACAAAAAATTAGCAGGCCCAGTAGGGTGCCTGTATCCCAGATACTTGGGAGACTGAGATGGGAGAATTGCTTGAACCTGGGGGGGCGGAGGTTGCGGTGAGCCGAGATTAACACCACTGCACTCCAGCCTGGGGTTTTACAAGATGAAAAGAACTCTGGAAATTGGTTGCACAACAATGTGATGATACTTAGGACTACTGAACTGCACACTTAAAAATAAAGAAAGGGCCGGGCGCGGTAGCTCAAGCCTGTAATCCCAGCACTTTGGGAGGCCGAGACGGGCGGACCATGAGGTCAGGAGATCGAGACCATCCTGGCTAACACGGTGAAACCCCGTCTCTACTAAAAAATACAAAAAACTAGCCGGGCGAGGTGGCGGGCGCCTGTAGTCCCAGCTACTCGGGAGGCTGAGGCAGGAGAATGGCGTGAACCCGGGAGGCGGAGCTTGCAGCGAGCTGAAATCACGCCACTGCACTCCAGCCAAGGCGACAAAGCGAGACAAAGACTCAAAAAAGTAAATAAATAAATAAATAAATAAATAAATAATAAAAATAAAGAAAGGTTGGGTGCAGTGGCTAGAGTCTGTAATCGAGTGCTTTGGGAGGCTGAGGCGGAAGGATTGCTTGAAGCTAAGACTTTGAGACCAGACTCTTGCAAGAAAGCAAGACCCTGTGTCTACAGAAAATTTAAAAATTAGCTAGGTGTAGTGTGCCTGTAGTCCCAGCTACTCAGGAGGCTGGGTCAGGAGGATCACTTGAGTCCCAGAGTTTAACGTACCACTGTACTCCAGCGTTGGTGACAGAGCAAGATCCTGTCTCCAAATAAATAAATATGTATATACACACACACATATACATATATATTTTTATTTTATATATACATAAAAAAATAAGATGTAACTTTTATGCCATATGTATTTTACCACAATTAAAAATTTTTGGCTGGGCGCGGTGGCTCATGCCTGTAATCCCAGCACTTTGGGAGGCCAAGGCAGGCAGATCACCTGAGGTCGGGAGTTTGAGTCCACCCGGACCAAAACCGAGAAACCCCGTCTCTAGTAAAAATACAAAATTAGCTGGGCATGGTGGTGCATGCCTGTAATCTCAGCTACTTGGTAGGCTGAGGCAGGAGAATCGCTTCAACCCGGGAGGCAGAGGTTGCGGTGAGCCGAGATTGCACCATTGCACTCCAGCCTGGGCAACAAGAGCGAAACTCCGTGGCAAAAAAAAAAAAAAAAGTTATTATTTCTGTTCACTGTCTTTTTTTTTTTGAGAGACAGAGAGAGAGAAGGTCTCACTCGGTCACCCAGTCAGGAGTGCAGTGCAGTGGCACGACACAACCACAGCTCACTGCAGCCTTGAACTCCCAGGCTCGAGTGATCCTCCCACCATAGCCTCCCTGGTAGGTGGGACTACAAGTGTGCACCATTACGACTGGCTGATTTTTATTATTTTTATTTTTTGTAGAGACAGGGTCTCACTATGTTGCCAGGACTGGTCTCAAACTCTTGGGCTCAGGCGATCCTCACGCCCTGGCCTCCCCAAGTGCTAGATTACAGGTGTGAACCGCCACACCGGGAGTGTTCACTGTCTTCTTTTGGAGCAAGAGGCTTGGGGAGAAGGAAGTAAAAAGGATAACAGAGACCTGGTGGGGGAAGTGTCAAGCCTGCAGTTCTGTGTTTGGACCTCTACAGGGCTGCTGCATTTTTCATAGCTGTCTTGTCTGCCCAAAACAGCTCGGACCAAACCCCTGTCCGGCAGATGTCCTCGGGCCTGGTCCAAGCCTACGCACCTCACATCTCCATGCAAACACACCTCTTTAAATATTAATGATAGAAGGACCAAAGTTAGTGGCTCTGGAATTCATTCTAATGTAGATAGGGAGATGGCCCAAAGTTAGTGGTACTGAAATTCACTGTAATGTAATCAAAAGCAAAAAGAGCCAGATCTGTGAGGCCATAGGTGGTAAACTGGCTGATAAAATATTCTACCTTCTCTCTAAACATTTGGTAATTGCCTGCTAATTTGGCCACTTGATTAGTGATGGGGAAGTCACTGGTGCCCCCTAGTGGCAATCTTTGGGAACGAGTGAAACCACATAGCTGCCCAGAAAACGTGGACAATGAAAGGCCCAGTTAGGTGACAAAAGAAAGTGCAAAGTGCAAAAACAGAGCATACCGTTTTGCCTCCACTTGTGTTATCAAGAGGGATAGAGATTGGGAACAGGGCTACACACAGGCTATCTCTAGAAATGTCACCATGTGATTGGAATGCTTTGAAGTGTTTTTAAACATAGATAGTTTTTCCTTATGTAAGGAGAGAGGGATCACACAGCAAATGCTTACACTTTTGGACACTGCTTCTCAAATTCTGGTCCTCCAATCACCCGCATAGGAATCACTTGACACGCTGATAAAAATGCATATCTTGGCCAGGTGCGGTGGCTCACGCCTGTAATCCCCGCATTTTGGGAGGCTGAAGCAGGAGGATCACTTGAGGTCAGGAGTTCGAGACCAGCCTGGCCAATATGGTGAAACCCCGTTTCTACTAAAAATACAAAAATTAGCCGGGCTTGGTGGCTCGTCGTGCCTGTAATCCCAGCTAGGGAGGCTGAGGTGGGAGAATTACTTGAACTTGGGAGGAGGAGGTTGCAGTGAACTGAGATCATGCCACTGCACTCCAGGCTGGGCAACAGAGTGAGACTCCATCAAAAAAAAAAAAAAAAAAAAACCAGGCGCAGTGGCTCACACCTGTAATCCCAGCATTTTGGGAGGCCAAGGCAGGCAGATCACCTGAGGTCAGGAGATTGAGACCAGCCGGGCCAACATGGTGAAACCCCATCTCTACTAAAAATAAAAAATTAGTCAGGTGTGGTGGCATGCAACTGTAGTCCCAGCTACTCCGGAAGCTGAGGCTGGAGAATTGTTTGAGCCCAGGAGGTAGAGGTTGCAGTGAGCCAAGATCGCGCCACCGCACTCCAGCCTGGGTGACAGAGTGAGACTCTGTCTTAAATTTTAAAAAATTAAAAAAAAAAAAAGGCATATCCCCTAACATCACGCAAACCCTACAGAATCTGTTTCTCTGGGAGTGAACAAGTGAAACAAGCTGTCTAGGTGAATCTTATAAACACTTTTTGAAGAACCACTTGAATTCAAACAAGTGTAAGAAATTCAAGCAGGAGCCTGGGCAACATGGACCCCTATCTCTATGAAAAATTAAAAATTAGCCCCACACATGTGTGGTTCCAGCCACTAGGGAGGCTACGGTGAGAGGATCTCTTGAGCCCAGGAGATGGAGGCTGCAGTGAGCTATGATCACATGGCTGCACTCCAGCCTGGGCAACAGAGCAAGACCCTGTCTCAAAAGAAAGAAAGAAATTCAAACGGTTTATCATTGTTGGTATAGCTGCCTCTCACTGAAAGTCTTGTATATAATCTGACTCAGATGAAAGGCGTCCGAGGAGACAGGATCATTAAATCTGTGTGATCCTTCATGGATCCTTGTCCGGAAAAAGGACAATAGTGGGAAAATTGATGAAATTCAAAAAATGTCTGAAGATTAGTTAATAGCATTGCTACAGTGCCAGTTTCCTTGTTTTGATCATTGACCTGTGATGACATCTCAAATATTAACTTTTGGGGAAATTGGGTGAAGGCTCTGCGGAAATTCTTTGCACTACTTTTTTCCCAGCTTCTTTGCAAGGACAAAATTTTTTGAGAATTAAAACTTACAAATCTTTTTTAAAAATTTAAGTTTCCTATTTGGTAAGGGAACTTGTTAGAAATATAGATTCTCGGCCAGGTCCGATGGCTCATGCCTATAATCCCAGCACTTTGGGAGGCTGAGGCAGATGGATCGCCTGAGGTCAGGAGTTCGAGACCAGCCTGATCAACATGGTGAAACCCCGTTTCTACTAAAAAAACAAAAATTAGCTGGGCATGGCGGCAGACGCCTGTAATCCCAGCTATTTGGGAGGCTGTGGCAGGAGAATCGCTTGAACCTGGGAGGCGGAGGTTGCAGTGACCTGAGATTATAGCACTGCACTCCAGAGCCTGGGGACAAGAGTGAGACTTCGGTTCAAAAAAAAAAAAAAAAAAAAAAAAACAGATTCTCAGCAACCCCCAATAACTAATCCAGAATCTACACTTTAATAAGAGATACCCAGAGGGATCTTTTGGATTCTCATTCATATGCTCACTGAATTTTCAGAAAGAAAACTGTACTCATATTCTCATTTTATTGATGTGGGAAATGAAACTCAGAATCATCACCTGTAGGCCTGGTGACTCACGCCTGTAATCCCACCACTTTGGGAGGCCGAGGTGGGAGGATCACTTGAGCCTAGGAGTTCAAGACCAGCCTGGCCAACGTGGAGAAACCCCGTCTCTACTAAAAATACAAAAATTATCCAGGGGTGGTGGCGCACACCTGTAATCTCAGCTACCCAGGAGGCTGAGGTTGGAGGATCACCTGAGCCTGGAAAGTGGAGGCTGTACTGAGCCATGATTCCACCACTGCACTCCAAGCCTGGGTGAAGGGAGTGAGACCCTATCTCAAAATTGAATCATCGCCTGAGCAAATAAGTGGCTCAGATTTGAACACATGTCTAGCTGACGCTAACGCCCATTCTTTTAATAAGCTGCCTGCCATCTGGTGCAGATATAAAATGTATTATCACATGCAAGCCTGGGACTCAGTTCTTACAAACCCTGTTTTCTGGCTTCCTGCCTGAAGGCAGAGAGATGCGTTGGAGAGAGGCTGCGCTGCCCTCCAGAGCCACAGTCTGGTCCCACACCATGCCACACTGCAGTCCTGCAGGTTGCCATGGCCTCGCAGGAACTCAGCCTCCCCCCCTGCAGAGTAAAGGGGCAGGACAGACATCCAGTTCACACTATCTCCTACAGCGCTGGCAGTTAATTTCTGGTTACCTTTATCCAGGCCCCACGGTCGCCAGGGCGGTGGGGTAGGGAGCATAGCTTTCATCTCAGCTGGCCAATGTTGGTCTTCAGCCTGCAAGAAGTGGGTGACACCTCTCGGTGTCCGTTCCCCCTCCTGTACCCCAAATACTGCATGCTTCTCTTTTCCCAGACCCCTGGCCTTTACCTCCAGCCAATAAGATTATCCTCTCAACTAGATGCCTGGGCAGAAAGACCTAAATCAACAAATGCTCTTTGCAGTGTTTGCTGGAACAGCTCACAGATCGCAGATCGATGCTCCCAGCCATGGAGAAGCAGAGGTCAGGTGGTGAAATCTCAGACATGACTGTGAGCTGGGGAGGAATCTTCCCAGGCCCTTGGTCTCACCACACACAGGTCTGGTTTTTCAAAGGTAAGCCTTTGAGGGAGAAGCTGCCAGGTCACTAACACTACTGCCGGGGAGGAGGAAAGTGGTTTCAGCCACACCCAGTCCTGATGACACATCCGGAGACTACTCCAGGGTAAGCCTGGTGAGAAGGCTGAGCTTTGCATCCTTTTAGAGTTTATCCTTCAGAAAATTTCGTGTAAAGGTTGTCTTTCCCTGGCTTCCTTTCTTATCTCAACCCCATTGTATTGGCGTGTGGTGGGGTGGGAAGAAATGGAGATTGAGAGAATGAAATTAGAATGATAGAAACATCCTGAAAATCCATTCAAACTATCAGAGGCATTTGAACCAGAGCAACTCCATCTGGGGTAGGGGCTGGGTAAAATGAGGCTGAGACCTACTGGGCTGCATTCCCAGGTGGTTAAGGCATTCTAAGTCACAGGATGAGATAGGAGGTCGGCACAAGATACAGGTCACAAAGACCTTGCTGATAAAACAGGTTACACTAAAGAAGCCAGTCAAAACCCACCGAAGTCAAGATAGTGATGAGAGAGACCTCTGGTCGTCCTCACTGCTACGCTCCCACCAGCGCGATGACAGTTTACAGATGCCATGGCAACATCAGGAAGTTACCCAATAAGGTCTAAAAAGGGGAGGCATGAATAATCCACCCCTTGTGTAGCATTTAGTCAAGAAATAACCATAAAAATGGGCAACCAGCAGCCCTTGGGGCTGCTCTGTCTATGGAGTAGTCATTCTTTTATTCCTTTACTTTCTTAATAAACTTGCTTTCACTTTACGGACTCGCCCGGAATTATTTATTGCACGAGATCCAAGAACCCTCTCTTGGGGTCTGGATCCGGACCCCTTTCCTGCAACAAAACTGGGAGTGGAGAGCAAAGGGCCCTTCAAATTCCACTAGCACAAAGGGTCTTTCTTTCCTTTTTTCTTTCCTTCCTTCCTTCCTTCTTTCTTTTTTTTTTTTTTCTGGAGTCTCGCTCTGTCACCCAGGCTGGAGTGCAGTGGTGTGATCGTGGTGCCATCTGGGCTCACTGCAGCCTTCACCTTCCAGGTTCAAGCTATTCTCCTGCTTCAGCCTCCCGAGTAGCTGGGACTACAGGCATGCACCACCACACCTGGCTAATTTTTAAATTTAAATTTTTATTTTTTATTTTTAGTAGAGACAGGGTTTGGCCATGTTGGCCAGGCTGGTCTCGAACTCCTGAGCTTAGGTAACCCACCAGCCTTGGCCTCCCAAAGTGCTGGGATTACAGTGTAAGCCCCTGTGTCTGGCCTTTTTTTTGGGACAGGGTACTGCCGGGTGACTGTCACCCGGGCTGGAGTGTAGTGGCTCAATCATATAGGTCATTGCAGCCTCGAACTCCCGGGCATAAGCGATTCTTCTTAATAACTAGGACTATAGGCATGTGCCACTGTGCCCAGCTAATTTTTTAATATATATCTAGACACGGTAGTCTCGCTACATTACCCAGGCAAGTCTTGGTCTCTCCTCTTGGCCTCCCAAAGTGCTGGGATTACAGGTATGAGCCACTGCACCCTGCCAGAGTAGCTTTCCTTCCTAAAAGGCACCTACGGCGATAGTTCTGAAGCTCGTTTGCCTAAGAATCATAATGGGGTAATTTTCACAGGTGTTGGGCAGGACGCAGGAATATGCATTTTTAATCAGTGTTCAGGCAGTTCCACTGAGGAAGTTCTCAAGGTCACTCTCAGAGCTTCTCAAACTTTAGTGAATATTCCTGGAGATTTTGTGAAAATGCAGGTTTTGATTCAGTGGGTCCGGGGTACAGATGAAAATTCCGCATTTTTAGCAAGCTCTGAGAATCTACTAACACTGCTGGCCCAAGAGCCCCTGCCCACAGTCGCAGGGTTCTGTTGCCTCAAGCCCCTTCTGGTTGTGTATCTTGATTCCAGTGCTTTCTAACAACATGTGCTTTGCTGTTACAAGCTTCCGGATTTATCAAAACTACAAGTTGATCTAGGGAAGCTATGACAGTAATTTTGTATACCCGTTTCCCTGCTAAAAAATAAATAAAATGTTGTGTGATTGCTAGAGCTTAGATAAAATTGTGGAAGACAACCAAACATAACTAAATCTTGCCAGTCAGCTAAGAAGTGGGCTATTTTTGAAAGCCATATAAAATTCAATAGAAAGTCTGCTGGGAACAGGTGTTTTCCGGTCTTGGGAGACAAAACTGCTCATTCAGGCTCCAGCTGCATGCATTTTTCCTTCCCGAATTTTTTTTACTCTTGGGAAAAAGACTGTTAAATTCAGTGACAGCAGAGCTCTAGAGCTCATTTAGACAGAAATTAAAATGTTCTCCTGTGTCTTATCTGCTGAACTGTGTGTATCCCAAAGCCACTAGCAGAACATCTTCAGTGTGCCTGTGGCAAGATGACGGGAAAAGTGGAAGCTTGACCCAGGCTGGCCATACAGAACCAGTGTTCCAGAGAGGCCATAAAATGTCCCTTAGACTCCTTTTTTTTTTTTTTTTTTGAGCTTTTTTTCTTTTTTTTAATTTTTAAAATTGTAAGATATAGATAACGTAAAATGTACCATTTTAGTCATCTTTCAATGTGCAGTTCAATGGCATTCAATACATTCACATTGTTGTGTAACCATCACCACCATCCACCTTCAGAATTTTTTGTCATCTTAAACGGAAACTGTAAGTAAACAGTAACTTCCTAGTCCCCTCGCCTCCTAGCCCCTGGTAACCACTGTTCTACTTTCTGTCTCTATGAATTTGGCTACACTAGTCCCTCGCATGTCTTAGTCAGCTTGGGCTGCCACAGCAAAATATCATAAACTGGGTAACTTAACAGTCAGGCTGAAGTTCTGGAGGCCAAAAGCCTGAGATCAAAGTGCCAGTATAGTTAGTTTTGGTGAGGGCTCTCTTTCTAGCTGTAGGCTGCGGCCTTCTCACTGCATTCTCAGGTGACAGGGAGAAACAGAGGTCTCTGTGTCTTTTTTTTTTGGAAATGAAAGTTGTTTTTTTTTTTTTTTTTTGAAGATGGAGTCTCACTTTGTTGCCTAGGCTGGACTGCAGTGGCGCGATGTCCACTCACTGCAACCTCCGCCTCTCAAGTTTAAGAGATTCTCCTGCCTCAGCTTCCTGAGTAGCTGGGATTACAGGTGCCCACCACTATGCCCGGCTAATTTTTGTATTTTTAGTAGAGATGGGGTTTCACCATGTTGGCCAGACTGGTGTTGAACTCCTGACCTCAAGCAATCCGCCTGACTTGGCCACCCAAATTGTTGGGATTACATGTTGAGCCACCATGCCCAGCCTCTGTGTCTGTTCTTATAAGGACACAAATCCTGTTGGATCAGAGCCACACCCTGATGACTTTCCCAGCACTTCAGAAAGCCAAGGCGAGTGGATCACCTGAGGTCAGGTGTTTGAGACCAGCCTGACTAACACGGAGAAACCCTGTCTCTACTAAAAATACAAAACATTAACTGGGCGTGGTGGCCGGTTCAACCTTCATTATCTCCATAAAAGTCCTATCTCCAAATATAGTCACATTGGGGGTTGGGGCGTTAACATATGAATTCTGAGTAGACACAATTCATTCAACAGCATCATATAAGAGGAATCATACAGTATTTGATTTTTTGGTGTGTTATTCTGTTTGTTATTTTGTATTGTTGTTTCTTGTGGCTTGTTTCACTTATTATAATGTCCTCAAGGTTCATCTGTGTTACAGCATGGGTCAGAATTTTATCGCTTTTTAAGGCTAATGTTCCATTGTATGTATATACCACATTTTATCTACTCATTTGTTGATGAATATTTGTGTTGCTTTCATGTTTTGACTACTCTGAATAATGCTGCTATGAATATTGGTGTACAAATGGCTGTTCAGGACCAGGCATGGTGGCTCACACCTGTAATCCCAGCACTTTGGGAGGTCAAGTCAGAAAAATTGCGAGATCAGGAGTTTAAGACTAACCTGACCAACATGGCAAAACCTCGTCTCTACTAAAAATACAAAAATTAGCCAGGCGTGGTGGCATATGCCCGTAATCCCAGCTGCTTGGGAGGTTGAGGCAGGAGAATTGCTTGAAGAGGTTGCAGTGAGCCAAGATCGTGTCATGCACTCCAGCCTGGGTGACAGAGAGAGACTCCATTTCAAAAAAAACAAAAACAAATGACTGTTCAGGTCCTTGCTTTTAAATTCTTGCATGTATATACCCAGAAGAGGAATTGCTGGACCAAATGGTAATTCAATGTTTAATCTTTTGGGGAACCATCCTACGTCCCTTGGAATCCGGAGCCAGAGACATATGTTGACATGTGTTTCCAAGGCCCCATCACACTACCTCAACTCAGGGCTGACCTGGCAGAATCAGAGGGAGGATTTTATCACTAATTCTCTGAAACATGTTCAGCATGTCTAGTCCTTCCTCTGTGTTGTCCGTCGGGAGACCTTTCAGCCCCTAGATGTATCCATGATGGACCCAAGGCCTTTGCCTTCCCAGGGATGCTGAGCAGACTCAGTAAATAATAATCAAACTCCTAGAGGCCAAGGCCTCAGCAGGAGCCCTGGAGCAGGTGTGAGACCTCAAAGATCCCAGACGACAGATAACTAATCCTGCTGCACGCTGCTCCTCCTCCTGCGAGTTTGTGTGTGGACCTGGCTCTGTAGCATTTTAAAGTGGAGGTCTGAAATCTGACCTCTGGGCTCTGACCTTCCTTTAAGACTGTCAAAGAGACAGCTAGTTACTATTGTTAAAATATCAGGGGCTGGGTGCTGTGGCTCACGCCTGTAATCACAGCACTTTGGGAGGCCGAGGTAGGTGGATTAACTTGTCAGGAGTTTGAAACCAGCCTAGCCATCATGGCGAAACCCTGTCTCTACTAAAAAAATACAAAAATTAGCCGGTTGTGGTGGCACGTGCCTGGAGTCCCAGCCACTGGGGAGGCTGAAGTGGGAGATCGCATCACTAACCTCCAGCCTGGGTGACAGAGTGAGACTCTGTCTTTGTTGTTGTTGTTGTTGTTGAGACGAGTCTCGCTCTGCCGTCCAGGCTGGAGTGCAGTGGCGCGATCTCGGCTCACTGCAAGCTCCGCCTCCCGGGTTCCCGCCATTCTCCTGCCTCAGCCTCCCGAGCAGCTGGGACTACAGGCGCCCGCCACCTCGCCCGGCTAATTTTTTGTGTTTTTAGTAGAGACGGGGTTTCACCGTGTTAGCCAGGATGGTCTCGATCTCCTGACATCGGGATCCGCCCGCCTCGGCCTCCCGAAGTGCTGGGACTACCGGCGTGAGCCACCGCGCCCGGCGGAGACTCTGTCTTTAAAAAAAGTACAAAATAGAAAGAAAGAAAGTGGAGGTCTGGAATCTGACTTTTGGGCTCTGACTTTCCTTCAACACCTTCAAAGAGACAGCTAGTTATCTGCTATTGTTATTGTTAAAATATGAACATGCAGTTCCTATTCGATTTTTGTTTTTGAGACGGAGTTTCCGTCTTTTACCCAGACTGCAGTGAAGTGGCTCACTGTAACCTCTGCCCTCCGGGTTCAAGCGATTCTCCTGCCTCAGCCTCCTGAGTAGCTAGGATTACAGGCACGAGCCACCACGCCCAGTTAATGTTTTCTATTTTTAGTAGAGACGGGGTTTCTCGGCGTTGGTCAGGCTGGTCTCAAACTCCTGACCTCAGGTGATCCACCCTCCTTAGCTTCCTGAAGTGCTGGGGTTACAGGCAGGAGCCACTGTGCCCGTCTGCCTATTTGGAATATGATGTGACACTATCTCTCGAAACTGCAAATTCACAAGGAGTGTGTATTAATCCGTTTTCATGCTGCTGATAAAGACATAGCCGGGACTGGGCAATTTACAAAAGAAAGAGGTTTAATGGACTCACAGTTCCACGTGGCTGGGGAAGCCTCACAATCAGGGTGGAAGGCAAGGAGGAGCAAGTCTCCTCTTCGATGGATGGCGGCAGGCACAGAGAGAGAGCTTGTGCGGGGGAACTCCTTTTTTAAAAACCATCAGATCTCATGAGACCTATTCACGAACACGATAACAGCATGGGAAAGACTTGTCCCCATGATTCAGTTACCTCCCACTGAGTTCCTCCCATAATATGTGGGAATTCAAGAAGAGATTTGAGTGGGGACACAGCAAAACCGTATCAGAGTGTGACCCAGCAATCCCAGCTCTTGCACTTGTGAACAAGGATGTTGTGCAGGGTCGCTCATTGCCTGGTCAGTCAGCCTTTCCTTTATGACTTCAGGGGTCTTTTTAAGGAACGGCTTTCCATCGCAAGGATTATAAACTTTTTTCCCAATATTTTTTCTAATATTTAACACTTTTGTACTTGTTTTCCCAGCTCTTATAGCCAGCTTGAAATTTGTTTAGTTTAACTGAATATTGTTTGTGTTTAAATTGATAGCCAAATGTCCCAAGTAGTGTGTTGAATGAACCACATTTTCCTCACTGACTTGAAGTACTATCTTTGTCACAAACTAAATTTCTTCATGTATGTGAATATAAAATGGGGGAAAGTGGCCAGGCGTGGTGGCTTATACTTGTAATCCCAGCACTTTCGGAGACCGAGGCAGGCAGATCACTTGACTCCAGGAGTTTGAGACCGGCCTGGCCAACATGGTGAAACTCCATCTCTACAAAAAGTACCAAAAATTAGCCAGGCATGGTGGCACACACCTGCAGTCCCAGCTACTTAGGAGGCTGAAGTGGGAGGTCACTTGAGCTCGGGAGGTCAAGGCTGCAGTGAGCTGTGATTGTGCCACTGCACTCCAGCCTGGGTGACAGAGTGAGACCGTGTCTGGGGGAGGGGGACAGATAGGTGGGGGTAGGGGGAAGTGAAGGAGAATCCTATGTGTCAGCTTTAAATTGGAGATATCCGTATAAATTCATGATTGTGTGTGTGTGTGTGTGTGTGTGTGTGTGTGTATTTTCTAGCAGCAGACACAGGAAAAGTCTAAAAACAACACTCCAGAAAACTTAATATATCTGATGCACAGTTCTTGGTTTCTAAAATCCATTGTCCCTTTAAAAGAATTAAGGATCCTTAGAGAAATTAGAAATCCTTTGGCTGATCCCAGAGCCCAAGGCATGGAAAGTCCGAGTTAAACATGAAATATCAACATCTTCTTCCAAAAAGAAGGAAGAGCTCAAAAGCTAATGAGCTCATGTCAAAAGGACATAGAATTCAGTTTGAAGGAGATCTCACTTGCAAAATTTGAGATAATTTGGGTAACAGCTACAAAAGGGAAAAATAAAAGAAAGTTTATCAATTATAATCCACTGAACTAAAATACTAAAATAACTAAAAATACCTGAGTACATAGTGATAATCACAAAGAGAGATATAGAAAAGAGAGGAAAAGAAATAATCTTTCTTTCTCTTTCTTTCTTTCTTTCTTACTTACTTTCTTTCTTTCTTTCTTTCTTTCTTTCTTTCTTTCTTTCTTTCTTTCCCTTCCTTCCTTCCTTCCTTCCTTCCTTCTCTTTCTCTCCCTCCCTTCTTTCCTTCCTTCCTGCCTGCCTTCCTTCCTTCCTTCCTTCCTTCCTTCCTTCCTTCCTTCCTTCCTTCCTTCCTTCCTTCCCTCCTTTCTTCCTTTCTTTTCTTTTCTTTCTTTCTTTTTGGAGATGGAGTTTCGCTCTTTGTTGCCCAGGCTGGAGTGCAGTGGCGTGATCTCAGCTCACTGCAACCTCCGCTTCCCGGGTTCAAGCAATTCTTCTGCCTCAGCCTCCTCAGTAGCTGGGATTACAGGCATGTACCATCACGCCCAGCTAATTATTTTTGTATTTTTAGTAGAGATGGGGTTTCATCATGTTGGCCAGGCAAAGAATTTTTCTTTACTGATTTCCAGCTAATAAATATAGAAGGAATAAAATACAAAGTCACCACTTTGGAACTCCAAATGTAATAATCAATATAGTCAAGGATTTTTTTCTTTTTCTTTTTCTTTTTTTTGAGACACAGTTTTACTTTGTCACCTAGGCTGGAGAGCAGTGACCCGGTTTCAGCTCACTGCAACCTCCACTCTTGGTTCAAGCATTTCTCGTGCCTCAGCCTCCCGAGTAGCTGGGATTACAGGTGCATGCCACTACACCCAGCTAATTTTTGTATTTTTAGTAGAGATGGGGTTTTGCCATGTTGGACAGGCTAGTCTCGAACTCCTGACCCCAAGTAATCCACCCGCCTTGACCTCCCAAAGTGCTGGGATTACAGGCGTGAGCCAGTGTGCCTGGCCAGTCAAGGATTATTAATGGATGCTAAAATTATCAGATAAAAAGTTGAAAAACAGGCCAGGCGCAGTGGCTCATGCCTGTAATCCCAGCACTTTGGGAGGCCGAGGTGGGCAGATCATGAAGTCAGCAGTTTGAGACCAACCTGACCAACATGGTAAAACCTCGTCTCTACTAAAAATACAAAAATTAGCCAGGCTTGGTGGCACATGCCTGTAATCTCAGCTACTCAGAAGATTGAGGCAGGAGAATCGCTTGAACCCTGGAGGCGGAGGTTGCAGTGAGCCAAGATCAAGCCACTGCACTTCAGCATGGGCAAGAAAGAGTGAGACTCCTTCTTAAAAAAAAAAATGTTGAGAATCAGGATAGTCACATGATTTCAAAGGATTACCCTACAGATTATGTATCAATAGAAGCAAATAATGTGTTTTATGGTAGATTATTTAGACATAGCCACTATAATTTCCCTCCCTGTATTCACTTCTTTGGGTCACGTGACTTCCCTTGGCTAGTGCGACAATAGCACACGTGATGGAAACAAAGATGTGAACGTTTGTGCGTTTAGAATTACGTTTGTGCTGCTGGTAATGCTTCCACTACCATAGCAATAAGCTTAGGCTAGCCTGCTGAAAAATGAGGGATTAGGTTAACAAAGCCTCCAGATATCCCTGATAGCCAAGCCATCTGAGGCATCAGCTAAGACCCAAATATGAGTAAGCCCAACTAAGAACAGCTGAACTCTGCCCAGACCAAAGAGACCACTCAGCTAAAATTGCTGATCTTCGCTTGATCCCGGGAGGTGGAGATTGCAGTAAGCCAAGACCATACCCCTACACTTCAGCCTGGGTGATAGAGCAAGACTCTATCTCAAAAAAAAAAAGAAAAAGAAAAGAATAAAGAAAATAGCTGATCTACAGAATTGTATGCTAAATAAAATAGTTGTTGGTGGAGGCCTTGGTGGAGGCTGCAGTAGTTTGGGGTGTTTTGTTAAGGAGCAATGAATGGCTGATACATAAGTTGGTACCAGAAGTGTTATGCTGTCATAGTGAAAACCCAAAATATGTGGCATTGGCTTTGAGACTGTGGGCCAAGGCTGGAAATGTCAAAAAGAAACTGCTAGTCAAGCTGAAAGAAGTGACAAGCAAATGGTCAATGGAAACTATGAAGCAGTGAGAAAACTGCTAGATAGAAACAGGAAAAATGCTGACCCGTGTTAGGCAGCAGCTCAACAATTGGCAATAGTATCCCCTGCACTAACATGAAAGATAGAAAAAGCACCTAAAAAAATGTCAGATATGGTAAAGGGGGTTTCATTCAAGGCAGAATGGTGAAAACATCAATTATCAAGTTGTGCATAACAAGAAACAGAAAACAGGGAATTAGCTAAATTGTGCTAATTGTGTAAAGCACAATTTAGAGGAAACACAGAGGAGCCAGGACTGGAGAGTGAAAACAGCCCTTCATCTTTTAAAAGGTTTTCAAGAAAGAAATAATGCCCTGAGGGTAAAGATGAAATCAAAGTGTGGCTTTCACAACCTTTGTTAAGATTTCAGGAAGATTGTAGTGACATCAGCAAGATGGCAGCCTAGGAGATTCCAGCCTTTGTCCCCCTACATAAAACAATAATTAGACAGATATCCATGAACAAAAAAAATGCTCTGAGAGTGCTCAGGAGTCCAGTTAAGAAGTTGCAGCAGGCCGGGTGTGGTGGCTCACGCCTGTAATTCCAGCACTTTGGGAGGCTGAGGCAGGCGGGTCACCAGGTCAGGAGATCAAGGCCAGCCTGGCCAACATGGCGAAACCCTGTCTCTACAAAAAAAATACAAAAAATACAAAAATTAGCTGGGCATGGTGGCGGGCACCTGTAATCCCAGTTACTCAGGAGGCTGAGGCGGAAGAATCACTTGAACCCGGGAGGCAGAGGTTGCAGTGAACCGAGATCCTGCCATTGCACTCCAGCCTGGGGGACAGAGCGAGACTCCATCTCAAAAAAAAAAAAAAAAAAAGAAATAATCAAGAAGTTGCAGCAACGCAGTGAAGAAAAACAAAAAGAAGAGAAACTAAATTGTACAGAAAGGGTAGGAAGAACAGTTTCATGTTGTTTGCATTATTCCATCTCCTAGGCTGGCACAGCTCAGTGCTGAGAGAAAAATCACCAGTCCATAAGTTCCCCTCACAGGGAAAAAGAGCAGAGTAGGCCATCAGCTTCCTGAAACTCTGGGTGCGCTGCCTGAAGAATCTGCTTTATTTTCACCCCACCCAGATCACTGGAGAGACTGGCATAGCTGAGACATCTGGAGATGGCTAGGAAAATAGCAGGGCAGGCCGGGCACAGTGGCTCATGCTTGTAATCCCAGCACTTTGGGAGGCCGAAGAGGGCAGATCACGAGGTCAGGAGTTAGAGACCAGCCTGACCAACACAGTGAAACCCCATCTCTACTAAAAATACAAAAATTAGTTGGGCATGGTGGTGTGTGTCTATAATCCCAGCTACTGGGAGGCTGAGGCAAGAGAATCACTTGAACTCAGGAGGCAGAGGTTGCAGTGAACTGAGATTGCGCCACTGCACTCCAGCCTGGGCAACAGAGCTAGACTCCATCTCCCCAATCTCAAAAAAAAAAAAAAAGAATAGAAAAGAAAAGATTATGGAAGGGCAGGCCTGTCAGTATCAACTACGTGGAAGGTGCCACAGCAGTCTCTGGTGACCTGCTCGTCAGAGGACTCCAACAACCTTTGACACTGAAGACCTCAACAGCCATTGCAGCTATGGATTCTGCAGAAAAGGAGATGTCATTGTGCCTCCCTACAGAAGGAGCCACCGCTGGGCCACCATGAGCTGGAGCTTTCACCTTCCTTCCTCCTGCCTGCAACCACATGCATGCCCGGACTCCAGAGTTATGGTTGCTCCACTCATACCTGTGCTTCAGACCCCAACCCACAGCCACTCATGAGCATCCATGCTGCAGAAACAGACACTACTGCCTCAGTGGGAATGACTGAACCTCAAACATTGAAGCTGCCACCACAGCAGGCACACCTGTGCCTTGGGTCCTGGAGCCATAATTGCTCCTCATTGGAGAAAAAGAGAACAGGAGGACCTCAGTAACTTTCACCTCTGAGGACCCTAAGAACTCTCGGGACTTTCTCAGATACCCACAGTCTTGGTCACTAAGAACCCCCACAATCTGCCAAAACCGGCCTCAGGTGAGGGAGCTACATGGAAACTACACAATTGCACACTTCCTTGAGATGAAATCACTGCACCAACCCAGCTGGCACCCTCACACACACCTGTAGGTAAAGCTCTTTTCCCATGAAAACTAGTTCATAAATTCTGGAAGAGTTGAGTGCTTCCTCAAATGTGTAGACATCAATACAAGGCTATAAGAAATACAATAAATCAAGGAAACATGACACCACTAAAGGAACACAATAATTTTGTAGTATCTGAACTCAAGGAAATGGCGTTCTACAAACTGTCTGATGATTAATTCAAAATAATCATCTTAAAGAAGCCCAGTCACAAAACAAGCCTTAACAAATATAAGAAGACAAATCATTCCAAGTATCTTTTCAGACCGCAGTGGAATAAACTAGAAATGAATAACAGCCAAAAAGCTGGAAAATTCGCCAACGTGGAAATGAAACAACACACTCTTGAACAAGCATTGGGTCAAAGAGGAAATCAAAAGGGAATTTTAAAAGTATCTTGAGACAAATGAGAATGAAAATACAATGTACCAAAACCTATGGGACACAGCAAAGGCAGTAAGTACTGAGGCGGAAGTTTATAGTAATAAATACCCTCATTAAAAAAAGAATACCAATGTCAAATACACAACCTAACTTTTCAACTCAAAGAACTAGAAAGAGAACAATAAGCTAAGCCCAAAGTTTTAAGAAGGAAGAAAATAAGAAAAAGAAGAAATAAATAACAGAAAAGAAAAAAAAAGAAACAAACAGAGTGGGTTGTTTGAAAAGACAAACAAAATGGACAAACCTTTAGCTAGATTAAGAGAAACAAAGGGAAGATGCAAATAAATAAAATCAAAAATGAAAAAAGGACACATTGCCGGGTGCAGTGGCTCAAGCCTGTAATCCCAACACTTTGGGAGACCGAGGCGGGTGGATCATCTGAGGTTGGGAGTTTGAGACCACCCTGAGCAACATGGAGAAACCCCATCTCTACTAAAAATACAAAATTAGCCAGCTGTGGTGGCACATGCCTGTAGTCCCAGCTACTCGGGAGGCTGAGGCAGGAGAATGGCTTGAACCTGGGAGGCGGAAGTTGTGGTGAGCCGTAGATCACGTCATTGCGCTCCAGCCTGGGCAACAACGGCAAAACTCCGTCTTAAAAAAAAAAAAAAAAAAAAAAAAGACACATTACAATGGATGCTTCAGAAATAAAAAGGATCATAAGGAACTAATTTGAATAATTTTATGCCAAAAAACTGGATAATCTAGATGAAATGGACAAATTTCTAGAAATACACAATTTGCCAAAACTGAATCAAGAAGAAATAGAAAGCCTAAACAGACCAATAACAAATAAGGAGATTCAATCAGTAATAATAATAATAAAATCTCCCAATAAAAAATGACCAGAACCAGCTGGCTTCATGGGTGAATTCTTCAAAACATTCAAAGACTTAGTCCATCTTAAACTCTTCCAAAAACCAGACAAAGAAACATTTTCAAACTCATAACATTTTCAACATTTTCAAATTCAAACGTTTTCAAACTCATTCTATGAGGCCAGCATGACCCTGATGCCAAAACCAGATAAAGGTATTACCAGAAAAGAAACCTATAGGCCAACATCCCTGGTGAACGTAGGTGCAAAAATCCTCAATAAAGTATTAGCATTCTGAATTCAAGAGTACATTAAAAGGATCATACAACATGACCAAGTGGGATTTATTTCTGAGACGTAAGGATAGTTCAACATTTGCTAATCAATCAGTGTGATACAATACTTTAACAACATGAAAGGAAAAAAACCACACAATATGACCTCCTCAATAGCCACAGAAAAAGCATTTGATAAGTTCAACGTCTATTCAGAATTAAAACTCTCAACAAAATAAGTATAGAAGGAATTTACCTCAACACAATAAAGATGATATATGAAAAGTCCACAGTTAACATTGTAATCAATGGGGGAAAAAAACTGAAAGGTTTTCCATACAAAGATCCAGTGCAAGGAAAGGATGCCCAAAAAGTTGCAGCCAGAGCAGTTAGACAAGAAAAAGAAATAAAAGACATCCAAATCAGAAAGAAAGAAGTAAAATTATCTCTATTTTCAAATGACATAATCCTATAAATAAACAAACAAACAAAAAAACCCCTAAAGACCCAACAACAATAATAACTGTTAGAACTAATAAATTCAGTAAAGTTGTAGGGTACAAAATCAACATCCCAAAATCTATCATGTTTCTATATACAGTAAACTATCCAAAAAGGAAATCAAGAAAACAATTCAGGGCCGGGCATAGTGGCTCATGCCTGTAATCTCAGCACTTTGGGAGGCTGAGGAGGGTGGATCCCCTGAGATCAGTAGTTCGAGCCCAGCCTGACCAACATGGAGAAACCCTATCTCTACTAAAAATACAAAATTAGCTGGGCATGGTGACACATGCCTGTAATCCCAGTTACTAGGGAGAGTGAGGCAGGAGAATCGCTTGAACCCAGGAGGCAGAGGTTGTGGTGAGCCAAGATCGTACCCTGCACTCCAGCCTGGGCAACAGAGCTGAAACTCCATCTCAAAAAAAAAAAAAGAAAGAAAGAAAGAAAAGAAAGAAAAGAAAAGAAATTCAGGCTGGGCATGGTGGCTCACACCTATAATTCTAACTTTGGGAGGCCAAAGGTGGGAAGATTGCTTGAGCCCAGGAGTTCAAGACCAGCCTGGGCAACATGATGGAAACCTTGTCTGTATCTAAGAAATACAAATATTAAGCTGGGCATGGTGGCGCACACCTGGTTCCAGCTACTCAGGAGGATGAGGTGGAAGGATGGCCTGAGCCCAGGAGGTGGAGGTTGTAATGAGCTGAGATCATGCCACTGCACTCCAGCCTGGGTGACAGAATCAGACCCTTTTGAAAAAAAAAAAAAGAGAGAGAGAGAGAAAGAGAAGAAGAAAGAAAGAGAGAAAGGAAGGATTGATTCAATTCAAAATAATAATAACAGAAACAATAAAATGCTGAGGAATAAACTTAAAAAGGTAAAAGGCTTGTAAAATGAAAATTATAAAACATTTGTGACACAGTTAAATGGAAAAACATTCTGTGTTCATGGATTAGAAAAATTAATACTGTTAAAATGTTCACACTATCCAAAGTGATCTACAGATTTAATGCAATCCCTATGAAAATACCAATGACATTCTTTACATAAGTAGAAAAAATTCTAAAATTCACATGGAACCACAAAAGATCCCGAATAGCCAAAACAATCATGAGAAAGAAGAACAACACTGGAGGCACCACACTCCCTGATTTCAAAATACATTACAAAGCAACAATAATCAAAACAGTATGGTACTGGAATATAAATAGACATATAGACCAATGGAACAGAATAGACATGCATCTATGGTCAATTGATCTTTGATGAGGTGCCAAGAACACAGAATGAGGAAAGGACAGTCTCTCAAGAAGTGGCTTTGGGAAAACTGGATATTCACATGCAGAACAGTGAAATTGGACCCTTATTTCACACCATATACAAAAACCAAGTCAACATTTTGAATGTAAGACCTCAAACCATAAAACCACTAGAAGAGAACATAGAGGAAAAGCTTCCTGGCATTGGACTGGGGAATGATTTTTTGGATATGACATCAAAAGCAGATAACAAAAACAGAAATAGAAAAATGAGATTGCATGAAACCAAAAAGCTTCTGCATAGCAAAGAAAACAACCAACAGAATGAAAAGGCAACCAACGGAATGGGAGAAAATATCTGCAAGCCAAATGTCCAATAAGTAATTAATACCCAAAATATATAAGGAATTTATGCAACTCAATAGAAACAAACAAACAAACAAACAAAAAACCCTGATTTTGAAATGGGCAAAGGACCTGAAAACTCAAAACACATACAAATGTCCAAAGGGTATATGAAACAGTTGCTCAATTTCATTAATCATCAGGGAAATGCAAGCCAAAACCACAATGAGCTATCACCTAATACTTGTTAGAATGGATCAGAAAGATGAAAGATAGCAAGTGTTTGCAAGAATGTGAAATAAAGGGAACTCTTTTACACTGTTAGTGGGAATATAAATTGGTACAGCCTTTATGAAAAAACAATATGGAGAGTCCTTAAATAATTAAAAATAGGCCGGGCGCGGTGGCTCAAGCCTGTAATCCCAGCACTTTGGGAGGTCGAGATGGGAGGATCACGAGGTCAGGAGTTCGAGACCATCCTGGCTAACACGGTGAAACCCCGTCTCTACTAAAAAATACGAAAAACTAGCCGGGCGAGGTGGCAGGCGCCTGTAGTCCCGGCTACTCGGGAGGCTGAGGCAGGAGAATGGCGTAAAAACCCGGGAGGCGGAGCTTGCAGTGAGCTGAGATCCGGCCACTGCACTCCAGCCTGGGCGACACAGTGAGACTCCGTCTCAAAAAAAGAAAAAAAAAAAAATAATAATAATAATAATTAAAAATAGAACTGCCTTATAACCCAGCAATCCTACTTCTGGGTATATATAGTTAAAGAAAATGAAATCAATATCTCAAAGAGATAGTTGCAGTCCCGCGTTCATTTCAGCATTATTCACAATATCATAATAATCAGGATATAGAAACAACCCAAATGCCCATCAAGGGATGAATGAATAAAGAAGGTGTGTAAATGGATAAGGCATATGTGTGTGTGTTACGTATATACATATATGTATATAATGTATATATTATACAAATATATATATAATGGAATATTATTCAGCCTTAAAGAAGGAAGTCCTACTGTTTGTGGCAACATGGATGAAACTAGTAGACATTATGCTGAGTGAAACAAGTGAGAGGCAAAAAGAAAAATACTGTATGATTTTACTTAAATGTGGAACCTATGCAGTGAGCCAAGATTACACCACTGCCCTCCAGCCTGGGCGACAGACTGAGACTCTGTCTCAAAAAAAAAAAAAAAAGTGAAACTGTAAAACTCGTAGAAACAGTAGAGGCCAGGAGCAGTGGCTCATGCCTGTAATCTCAGCACTTTGGGAGGCTGAGGCAGGCGGATCACCTGAAGTCAGGAGTTCGAGACCAGCCTGACCAACATGGCAAAAACCCATCTCTACTAAAAATACAAAAATTAGACAGGTGTGGTGGCAGGCACCTGTAATCCCAGATACTCAGGAGACTGAGGCAGGAGAATTGCTTGAACCCAAGAGGCGGAGGTTGCAGTGAGCCGATTGCACCTCTGCACTCCAGTCTGGGCAACAAAGCAAGACTCCATCTCAAAAAAAAAAAAGAAAAAAGAGGCCGGGCGCGGTGGCTGAAGTCTGTAATCCCAGCACTTTGGGAGACCGAGACGGCGGATCACGAGGTCAGGAGATCGAGACCATCCTGGCTAACACGGTGAAACCCCGTCTTTACTAAAAAAAAAAAAAAAACTAGCCGGGCCAGGTGACGGGCGCCTGTAGTCCCAGCTACTCGGGAGGCTGAGGCAGGAGAATGGCGTAAACCCGGGAGGCGGAGCTTGCAGTGAGCTGAGATCCTGCCACGGCACTCCAGCCTGGGCGACTCCAGCCTGGGCGACAGAGCGAGACTCCGTCTCAAAAAAAAAAAAAAAAAAGAAAAGAAAAAAGAAAAAGAAAGAGAAAAAAGGAAAAGAAAAGAAACAGAGTAGAATGGTGGTTATCAGGGGTTGTGGGGAAGGGAAGATGGGGAGATGTCGGCCAAGGAGTACAAGGTTTCAGCATGCAAGATAAGTAAGTTCTAGAGATCTAATGTACAGCAATGTGACTATAGTTAACAATATTGTATACTTGAAATTTGTTTATAGTGTGCTTACCACAAAAAGGAAAAAAGGTCATTATATGAGGTAAGAGTATATTATTACCTTGCTTGTGGTGAATATTTCAAAGTGTATACATATATCAAATCATCAAGTGGTTTACCTTAAATACATACAATTTTTAATTATCAACTATACCTTAATAAAGTCGGGGGAAAAGACCTCAGGAATATTTAAGGTGGTGCCTAGTAGATTATCTCGTCTGGACAAAAGGGATCCTCCGACTTTTATGAATATAAAGTTTGTCTTGTTGTGGCCTTAATCTTGTCTTAATCTTTTGTGAATATAAAGTTGTGTCTCATCTGTGGCCTTAATCTGTATGGCCTGATTGAACATATTTCCACATGTGTACTGGCCATTAATTTCTTTTCTGTGAAATGCTTTCATTTCTTATCATTTTAGAGAAGGGAATGTTCTTCTAGGGAACATAATGAGCTGGTAAGTTTCTGGGTTCTACACGATGAATTCATTCTAGCATGACCAGTTTTCTAAACCATCTGAACCCTTTCTATTATTCTGTCAGGGCAATGTTGGCAACTTTACCTCATTTAATTTGGGCCATCGTTTTAAGTCTCAATGCAGAAGATTGTTAGGATGGGCCACAAGCATCCTTGCCAGGATGTTAAATCATGAGTCATGGAAGACTCACACTGATGTGAATCCCCATCAATAAACTCTCCCCCATCTGGGTTTATATTCCATTCCCCTGCCCACACAAACAATACCTTCAATATACACTTTCATACTTGCTCTCCTGGCTACTAGTACATATTACCCAAGTCCTGCAGGTTTCGGGGTGAGGAGGATAATACATTTTCTCTTATTATAGGGACAGTACTTCCCGGCCTAGACCTTCCTGAGACCAAACCCAGTTATTTGTCTAGATGCAGTAAGAATAAACAAAGGCAGATTTTTAGAAGAACAAGTGCCATCTTGCAATCTGTCTGCCTTAGGTGAGACCTTTGCCTGGTTTCCAGACAGTGGAATTCTGCTCTCTCCTAACTAGAGGGAGGGGCTGCTTCTGTTGGCCGAAATGTTCAGGAGACTGGTATTTCAGTGTTTTCAAGTGCATCTACCTAAATGGAGGTGATGCTCATTATATTCCCTGGAAGAATATCCCCTTCTCTAAAATGATAAGAAATGAAGGCATTTCACAGAAAAGAAATTAATGGCCAGTACACATGTGGAAATATATTCAATCAGGTCATACAGGTTAAGGCCACAGATGAGACACAACTTTATATTCATAAAAGATTAAGATAAGATTAAAGCCACAAGGAGACAAAACTTTATATTCACAAAAAGTCTGAGGATCTCTTTTGTCCAGATGAGATAATCTACTAAGCACTACCTTAAATCTTTTTCCGCAACTTTACTGAGTTATAGTTGACAATTAAAAATTTTATGTATTGGCCGGGCATGATGGCTCACACCTGTAATCCCAGCACTTTGGGAGGCCGAGGCAGGTGGATCACGAGGTCAGGAGTTCAAGACCAGCCTGGCCAACACGGTGAAACCCCGTCTCTACTAAAAATACAAAAAATTAGCTGGACATGGTGGCAGGCACCTGTAATCCCAGCTACTTGGGAGGCTGAGGCAGGAGAATCGCTTGAACCCAGAAAGTGGAGGTTGCAGTGAGTGGAGATCGAACCACTGCACTCCATCCTGGGGGACAGTGTGAGACTTGGACTCAAAAAACAACAACAACAAAAATACAAGGCTGGGCACAGTGGCTCATGCCTATAATCCCAACACTTTGGTTGGGAGGCTGAGTGGGTGGGATCACCTGAAGTCAGGAGTTCGAGACCAGCCTGACCAACATGGAGAAACCCTGTCTCTACTAAAAATACAAAAATTAGCCAGGCATGGTGGTACATGCCTGAAATCCCAGCTACTCAGGAGGCTGAAGCAGGAGAATCGCTTGAACTTTAAAAAGGAGGTTGCAGTGAGCCAAGATTGCACCATTACATTCCAGCCTGGGCAACAAGAGCAAAACTCAATCTCAAAAAAAAAAAAAAAAAAAAAAAAAATACAAGCCAGAAGATAATGGAGAGCATTATAAGAAACGCCTTTCAAAACTGAAGGTCAAATAAGGAATTTTCAGCTAAGCAAAAGCTGCAGTAATTAACTACCAGCATATCTTCACTACAAACAATGTTTAAAACAGTTATTTGGATAAAAGCAACATGATTCTACATAGAAACTTGGATATAAACAAAGGAATAAATAGCATAAGATATGGCAAATATCTATATACATATCAGGCTTTTTTCTTATTTTTGATGTCTTTCAAAAGCAATATATTTGAGGGTTATCATATATGCAGAAGTGAAATACATGACAACAATTATACAGGAGACAAAGCAGAAATGGCAATATGCTGTTGAAAGATTATTTCAGTATATGTGAAGTAATATAATATTAGCTGAAGGCTAACTATGGTAAGTTAAAGATGTATATTGTATGGTAGGCATGGTGGCTTATGCCTGTAATCCCAGAACTTTGGGAAGCTGAGGTGGGTGGATCACCTGAGGTTTGAGACCAGCCTGGCCAACATGGCAAAACCCTGTCTCTACTAAAAATACAAAAATTAGCTGGGCATGGTGGCATGCATCTGTAATCCCAGCTACTCAGGAGGCTGAGGCAGGAGAATCTCTTGAACCCAGAAGGCAGAGGTTGCAGTGAGCCAAGATCATGCCACTGTACTCCATCCTGGGCAACAGCGTGAGATCCTGTCTCAAAAAAAAAAGATACATATTGTAAACCCTAGAGCAACCACTTAAAAAAAATAAAGAGGGATATAACTAATGAACCAATGTTGATGTAAAATTATGTTGTAAATAAAACTCAAATAATCCAAAGCAAAGCAAAAATAAAAAAAGGAGAAAAGAGCCGGGCACGGTGGCTCATACCTGTAATCCCAGCACTTTGGGAGGCCGAGGCAGGTGGATCACAAGGTCAGGAGATCGAGATCATCCTAGCTAACATGGTGAAACCCCGTCTCTATAAAGACACAAAAAATTAGCCGGGCGTGGTGGCGGGCACCTGTAGTCCCAGCTACTCGAGAGGCTGAGGCAGGAGAATGGTGTGAACCCAGGAGGCAGAGCTTGCAGTGTGCCAAGATCACGCCACTGCACTCCAGCCTGGGTGACGAGCAAGATTCCGTCTCAAAAAAAAAAAAAAGGAGAAAAGAACAGATGAGATATTTAGAAACATAATGATGATAGATTTAAACTCAACCATATCAATACTTACATTAAATATCAATTATCAAAACACAATACTTACATTAAATATCAATTATCAAAATATTTACATTAAATATCAATGATCAAAACACTTAATTCGTCAAGTTGGATTAAAAAATCAAGATCCAAAAGTATGCTGACTACAAGAAACTGACATTAACTACAAAAACACAGAGGTTAAACATAAAAGGATGAATAAAGACATATTCAGGAAAAATGAATGAAAAGACAACTGGAGTGGCTAGATTAGTATCACACAAAGTGAAAGAGAGAACAATGAATATTACCATGAATCAAGTGGCACATTTTAGAAAGATTTAATTTACCAAGAAAATACAACAATTTTAAATTTGTATACTCCTAATGAAAGGATTCAAAAGATAGGCATACCTCATTTTATTGTGTTTTACTTAATTGTACTTCACAGATTTTGTACTTTTTACAAATTGTGACAACCCTGTGTTGAGTAAGTGTATCAGCACCATTTTTCCAACAGTTCATACTCACTTTGTGTCTCTGTGTCAAAATATTTTGGCAGTAAAGTATTTTGAACATATGCACATAGTTTATAAAGACATAATACTATTGCACACACTAAACTACAGTATAGTGTAAACATAACTTTGTTTGCACTGGGGGACCAAAACTTTTATGTGATTTGCTTTATTACAGTGTGTGGAACCAAACCTACAGTATCACTGAGGAATGTCTCTACATGAAGCAAACACTGATAGAACCAAAAGGATAAGTGAGTCAATTCTCCATCACAGTTGCAGATTTCAACACTCCAATCTAAGCAATTATAAAACAAATACATAAAAAATCAATAAGTGAAGCAGCTCCACTGTCTGAGGTAAATACCCAGGGTTCAATGTCTCCCACCAAGAAGATTAAGGACACAGACACACATGAGGAGTTTAGGAGCGGAAAGTTTAATAGACAAAAAAGAAGACAGAGAGAGAAATCTTCCTCATGCTGAGAAAGTGGGTCACCCAAGGGAGAGTTTCCAGGTTGAGGGTGGGATTTGATCGATTTTGCAGAGAGGCTTGAAAAGGCGGTGATTGATATACATAGGGCCCAGGGATTCATGTAACCAGGTGTGCCATTTACGTAGTCCACAAAGGAACTAGCCCTCCCACCCTCATCTTTCATTATGCAAATGTGGCTTCTACCTGGCTGTCGCCATGACACCTGCACACGTGGCTTTACCTGGCTGGTGCCATGACACCCACACATGTGGTAACAAAGAAAAGGGAGGGAGAAGTCTACATGTTGGAATGTACCTGGATTTCAGGTGCAGCTGCTGGCATTTACATATGCAAGCTTCCAGCTTGCTTGCAGCTTGACTTTTCAGGCTGTTTTCTGTTAGAAAAGAAGTGGTTTTGGGGCTGCTTTTTATTAAAGGAAAATGCTACCAAGAACTCTTTTACCCTCACTAACTGCCTAAAATAATTTATTAATAACTCCTCTATTGTAAGGATATTTAAGGTTTGAACAACACTGTCAACCGACATGCCCTAATTGGCATTTACATAACACTCCACCACAAAACAGCACTCTTTTCGTTCCTGGCCGTCTAAGGATTGACTGCCATCATGAATGACACAGTAACTATCTGAATTAGAAAGTTCATGACCAACCAACTACTTCAGAGGAAACAAATGATGATTGATGTCCTTCATACCCTGAAGGCAACAGTACCTAAGACGGAAATTTGGGAAAAACTCGCCAAAATGTACAAGACCACACTGGATGTCATCTTTGTATTTGGATTCAGAACTCATTTTGGTGGTGGCAAGACAACTGGCTTTGGCATGATTTACGATTCCTTGGATTATGCAAAAAAAAATGGACCCAGACATAGACTTGCAAGACTTGGCTTTTATGAGAAGAAAAAGACCTCAAGAAAGCAATTAAAGGAAGGCAAGAATAGATTGAAGAAAGTCAGGACACCACAAAGGCCAATGCTGGTGCTGGCAAAAAGCTGAAGGAGTAAAGATGCTGCAACGATGTTTTCTGCAGCCATCGTGGATTTTTCATGAGAAGATTAATAAACTAAAAACTTTCATGTGAAAAAATAGAACACCACAATATGCATTCAAGTGCACATGGAAAATAGATCAAAGAAGGTCATTTCTAGGCCATAGTATGTCTCAATAAATTTGAAAGAAAGAAATGAAAGTATGTTTTCTGATCACAGTGGAATTATGTGCCAAATCGGTAACATAAATATAACTGGAAAATCTCTCAAATATTTGGAAACTAAACAATAGACTTTGAAATAACCCATGTAGCAATGAAAAAAATTACAAATGATATTTGAGATATCTTAAATTAAATGAAAATACAATATATAAAAATGTGTGGGATATAGGTACAGCTATGCTTAGAGGAAACCTTGTAACATTAAATACTTATATTAGAAAAGGAGAAAGATCTAAAGTCATTAATCTGGCTGGGCACAGTGGCTCAAGCCTGTAATCCCAACACTTTGGGAGGCTGAGGTGGGTGGATCATCTGAGGACAGTAGTTTGAGACCACCCTGGTCAACATGGCGAAACCCCATCTCTACTAAAAATACAAAAATTAGCTGAGCGTGATGGTATGTGCCTGTAATCCCAGCTATTCAGAAGGCTGAGGCAGGAGAATTGCTGAACCTGAGAGGCAGAGGTTGCAGTGAGCCAAGATCGCACCACTGCACCCCAGCCTGAGTGACAGAGGGAGACTCTGTCTCAAAAAATAAATTAATTAATTAAATAAAATCATTAATCTAATTTCCCACAGTAAGAAACTAGAAAAAGCAGAGCAAATTAAACTCAAAGTAAGCAGAAGTAAGGAAATATTCAAGATAACAGTGAAAATCAATACATAGAAAATAGATAAATGATAAGAAAAAACAATAAAATAAAAAATTGAGCCAGACACAGTGGCTCATGCCTGTAATCCCAGCACTTTGAGAGGCCGCGGTGGGTGGATCACGAGGTCAGGAGTTCAATACCAACCTGGCCGAGATGGTGGAAACCCTGTCTCTACTAAAAATACAAAAATATTAGCCGGGCATGGTGGTGGGCGCCTGCAATCCCAGCTATTCAGGAGGCTGAGACAGAGAATTGCTTGAACCCAAGAGGTGGAGGTTGCAGTGAGCCAATATCACGCCACTGCAGTATGGATGACAAAGCGAGACTCCATCTCAAAAAAAAAAAAAATTTTACAGGTGTTCAAGAATAATTAGGGAATATATAAACAAATGTTGTCAATAAATTTGACAAATAAAACAAAGAGATTCCTCAAAAGATACAAACTACTAAAGCTCATTCAAGAAGAAATAGATGGCTGGGCGTGGTGGCTCATGCCTATAATCCCAGCACTTTGGGAGGCCAAGGTGGGTGGATCACTTGAGGTCAGGCATTTAAGACCAACCTGGCCAACATCTACTAAAAATACAAAAAATTAGCTGGGCATGGTGGTGGGCACCTGTAATCCCAGCTACTCAGGAGGCTGAGGCAGGAGAATCACTTGAACCCGGGAGGCGGAGGTTGCAGTGAGCCGAGATGACACCACTGCACTCCAGCCTGGGTGACAAGGGTGAAACTCCGTCTCAAAAAAAAAAAAAAGAAAAGAAAAATAAATAGATAACCTGAATAACCCTATATTATCAATTAAAACAATTGAATGCATGGCTAAAAACTTTCCACAAAGAAAACTCCAGGCCTAGAACACTAAAGTTGCCCAAATTATCCAAATGCTTGTCCTTCTGATTTTGTTTCCAAAAGCCTAAACCCCAAGATTGGAGAGAGTGTTAGTCATCATGGACAAAGTCTCGTGGCTGGAAACACGAAGGGAGAAGGAAATTCTGAGCCAAGAAAGAGATTCTCTAAGGCTGGTGAAATGAGTGGCCCAGAGCAGAGGGTCTTGAAACTGCCTTTGCAAAATTATAACTGAGGAAATTAAGACAGTGAAAGAAATCAGACCTAACCGACTCCAGCTTGCTTCTAACCTTTAAGCTGTCCTTGTTCATTCCTGGGTGTGGGCCGAGCTAACTTTGGGAAGGGATTCAGTTCATGATTTGACTCTGAAGCAAAACTGATAATAGAATAGCCCTTTCCCAGAAAGACCCTCTTCTTTGCCTGAGGACCAGTCTGCCTTGCAGTACTAACAAATTAGCTACAAGATTAGAAAGTACAGTGTAGGGGTCATGCAGCCTCTGGTTCCAAGAGTCTGAACCCCCCAAATGGCTCCTGGGGATAACATCACTATTGAAAAACCTAAGATCAGTGCTTGAGATATTTTGGCAGACCCTGCACTCAGTGGATCGACTGACACCACCTAGACGAGTAACTGACTCAATCAGTTCTGTCATCTCACCCAGGAACAGAAAACAGCAAGAAAAACTCTCTTCCACCCCCTGTGATTCCATCTCCAACCTGATCAATCAGCACTCTCCACTTCCCAAGCCACTACCCACCAAATTATCTTTACAATCTCTGATCCCTGAATGCTCGGGGAGACTGATTTGAGTAATAATAAAACTCTGGTGTCCCACACAGCCGGCTCTACGTGAATTACTCTTTCTCTATTGCAATTCTCCTGTCTTAATAAATTGGCTCTGTCCAGGCAGCAGGCAAGGTGAACCCACTGGGCAGTTACAGTATCTGGGCCCCAGCTCCTGACAGCAGGCCAGAGGAGCAGCAAACTCTGAGAGACGTGGCTGAGGCCTGCACCAATGCAGACAGGACCAAAGGCAGCCCAGGTTGATTCCTGGTTACCAGTGAGACATGAAAACTTCAAAGAGCTGCCAGGGCTGAAAAAGCCACATGGAGGGAAGCAGTGGACCTCTCAGGGCACTCCTGCATGGACGAGTGACTTAAGGACCAAACAGACTCCACCCAAAGCCGTTTTACACTTTGTAACAAGCCCTAAGACTGTTTTTTTGTCTGTTTGTTTGAGATGGAGTCTAGCTCTGTCGCCCAGGCTGGAGTGCAGTGGTGTCATCTCGGCTCACTGCAACCTCCACCTCCTGGGTTCAAGCAATTCTCCTGCCTCAGCCTCTTGAGTAGCTGGGATTACAGGCACCTGCCACCACGCCCAGCTAATTTTTATATTTTTAGTAGAGATGGGGTTTCACTATATTGGCCAGGCTGGTCTTGAACTCTTGACCTTGTGATCCTCCTGCCTCAGCCTCTCAAAGTGCTGGGATTACAAGCATGACCCACAGCACCCAGCCTAGTTTTTGTTTTTAAAGATGAGGTCTCGGCCAGGCACAGTGGCTCACACCTGTAATCCCAGCACTTTGGGAGGCCAAGGCAGGCGGATCACCTGAGGTCAGGAGTTCGAGCCCAGCCTGACCAACATGGGGAAACCTCATCTCTACTAAAAATACAAAATTAGCCAGGGCACGGTGGCAGGCGCCTGTAATCTGTTACTCGGGAGGCTGAGGCAGGAGAATCGCTTGAACCCAGGAGGCGGAGGTTGCAGTGAGCTGAGATCACGCCACTGGACTTCAACCTGGGCAACATGAGTGAAACTCCATCTGGAAAAAAAAATAATAATGAAGACGGGATCTCACTCTGCTGCCCAGCTGGAGTGCAGTGGCGCTGTCATAGCTCATTGCAGTCTCAAGCTCCTAAGCTCAAACAATCCTCCCATCTCAGCCTCCTGAGTAGCTGGGAGGCACATGCCACTGCGCCTGGCTATGACTTATGATACAACCATAAAAATGGCTGCAATTTCTTTTTCACCTGCTCAGCAAGCATGAATCCCAAACAACAACAACAAAAATGGATTGTAAAAAAATAAAATAATATTTCTTGGACACCTTAGATTATGGGCTGAGAGACATACATACTATAAAAATACAAAAACTGATAAAATAACATTAAGCAATATGAAAAGGAAAGCATTGAGATGAGGACAAACATATACACTGCATTTGATACACTTGGATGACAAACATGTCAAAGGTAGAAAGAATGATCTGGTTAATACGTAGATTCTACCAGAGAAGATAAAAAAAAAAAAAGAGAGAGAGAGAGAGAGAGAAACTGATTATTTATGTGGATGGATATAGAAATAAACTACTAAATGGAAAATGGACTGCTTTTGTAGAATAACCCAAAGGGCCAGCTGAAGACACCCACTCTGTTTTTTGAGCAGTGTATAAACCATAATTCTGCATAACACATTTGCTTCATACCAAAGACTCCTCATGATTTCTGCAGATTCTGGAGAACATGTATTTTATGGTCGCCCAGACCCACTGAACAATCAATCTCACTAGCATCTCACCTTCCAGGATTACTCTCTTCTCTCTGTCCTATACTGTACTATCAAGGCTTTTGATTTAATGAAAAGCTACTTAGTGGGCTGGACATGGTGGCTCATGCCTGTAATCCCAGCACTTTGGGAGGCTGAGGCAGGCAGATTGCCTGAGCTCAGGAGCTTGAGACCAGCCTGGGAAACATGGTGAAACCCTGTATCTACCAAAAAATTCAAAAATTATCCAGGCGCCTGTAGTTCTAGCTACTCAGGAGGCTGAGGCAGAAGAATCGCTTGAACCCGGGAGGCGGATGCTGCAGTGAGCTGAGATTGCACCACTGCACTCCAGCTTGGGCGACAGAGCGAGACTCCATCTAAAAAAAAAAAAAAGTGGGGGGCTACTTAGTATGCGGGTACTCCTTAGAAGCCAAAGAGAAAAACTTTTTTTTCTCTGATTCACTAACATCTCTTGTTCCATTTCTTAATCTATTTCGCATTTGCCCTGAGAAATGAGCACTGGCAGTGAGCTGAGCTTTTTTTTCTCCCTTAACAGAAAATGGGTTAAATCAAGGGACTGGCACGCAGTGTTTACCTTCTCTCCACTTCTTATTACACTATCATTACACCGTCTGACAATACTGCACTGTGATGGTTAATATTAATTGTCAACTTGATTGGATTGAAGGATGCAAAGTGTTGTTCCTCGGTGTGTCTGTGAGGTGAGAGTGTTGCCAAAAGACATTAACGTTTGAGTTACTAGACTGAGAGAGGCAGACCAACCCTCAATCTGGGTGGGCACCATTTAATCAGTTGCCAACGTGGTTAGAATAAAAGCAGGAAGAAGAAGAAGAAGATGGAAAAGCAGACTTACTGAGTCTTCCAGCCTTTATCTTTCTCCCATCCTGGATGCTTCCTGCCCATTGGACACTGAGTTCCTGCCCATCAGACTCTGAGTTCCTGCCCATCGGACTCTGAGTTCCTGCCCATCAGACTCTGAGTTCCTGCCCATCGGACTCTGAGTTCCTGCCCATCAGACTCCAAGTTCCTCAGCTTTTGGACTCTTGGACTTACACCAGTGGTTTGCCAGGGGCTCTTGGGCCTTTGGCCACAGACTGAAAGCTGCACTATTGGCTTCCCTACTTTTGAGGTTTTGGGATGCGCACTGATCCACCACTGGCTCCTTGCTCCTCAACGTGCAGACAGCCTATCGTGGGACTTTACCTTGTGAACACGTGAGTCAGTTCTCCTGAATGTGCTCCCTTTCATATATACATCTATTCTGTTAGTTCTGTCCCTTTAGAGAACCTTGGCTAATACATACACCAACTTACCTCCCTCATTCATAGACTCCTGGACCTTTCCACTCCAACTCTAGACATTACCTAGGGGATTTCATGCAAATGCCCCTTGTAACAAGTTAGTCCCTTAATTTTTCAGTCATTTTTGTCATTGCAGCCCAGTTTTGACTTGTAAAATGTTGGTGACACACAACAAAGAGGTATCAAAAGACTCAAAACAGCATTAAATAAGTCAGCAACAGTTTCAAAGCTATCATGACTGCGGTACCTCAGCATCTCATGATGTCTGTAAAATATCCACAGTTGCTGCACTCCTTGGAGGTCTGAGGCTGTTTGGGTAGAGCAGCTTCTTGCCTTGACTGATGATGTACCCACATCTTACATCCGTGGTTTCCAGTCGCAGCTATATCCCCAGCACAACTCAGTATTCCTACTTTATGACTCTACTCAGCTCCCTCACCTCTACCCATGTGACCCTTCACAAGTCTCTCTCTGTTGACCAGGCTGGTCTTGAACTCCTGGCCTCAAGCAATCCTCCTGCCTTGGCCTCTCAAAGTGCTGGGATTACAGATGTGAGCCACCGCGCTCAACCTCCGCATCTGTCCTTCCAGCTAGAACTTTGTCCTCTTGGCCAGGTGTGGTAGCTCAGGCCTGTAATCCCAGGGCTTTGGGAGGCAGAGGCGGAAGTCCTCTTGCTTGAGGCCAAGAGTTCCAGACCAACCTGGGAAACATAGTGAGACCATGCCTCTACAAAAATTTAAAAAATTAGCTGGGTGTGGTGCCAAGTGCCTGCAGTCCCAGCTACATGGGAGGCTGAGGTGGGAGGACTGCTTGAGCCCAGGAGGTTGAGGCTGCAGTAAGCCATGATCATGCCACTGCACTCCATGTTGGGTGACTCCAGAATGAGACCCTATCTCAAATAACAATTTTTTTTTTTTTTTTTTTTTTGAGAGGGAGTGCTCTGTCGCCCAGGCTGGAGTGCAGTGGCCCAATCTCGGCTCACTTCAACCTCTGACTCCAGGGTTCAAGTCATTCTCCTGCCTCAGCCTCTGGAGTAGCAGGGCTTACAGGCACACGCCACCACGCCCAGCTAATTTTTGTATTTTTAATAGAGACGGGGTTTCACTATGTTGACCAGGCTGGTCTCAAACTCCTGACTGGCCTCCCAAAGTGCTGAGATTACAGGCATGAGCCACTGCGCCCAGGCAAAAAACATTTTTTATTACTATTTCTGAGTATCAAAAGATACATTTTAAGTTCAGAACAACTTTTAAATTAGCCAGAATTAAACACAGCCTGCTTTAATTTTCCCTAATGTAGTTACATGTATAAAATGTATCAAGGTCAGCACTAAGCCCTTAGGAAAGGAAAAAGGCCAATTTGTTGAGAATTATAACAAAGAACTGGCGGCCCCTGTTCTCCCCTATTCCGAAAGCCCAACTCGGTCAGGATCTGGGCATTCTTCACCCCAGGGCGGGCGTGGCTGGTGACAGCTGAGGATTTTTTTTTTTTTTTTTTGAAAACGGAGTCTCGCTCTGTCGCCCAGGCTGGAGTGCAGCCGCGCGATCTCGGCTCACTGCAAGCTCCGCCTCCCGGGTTCCCTCCATTCTCCTGCCTCAGCCTCCCGAGTCGCTGGGACTACAGGCGCCCGCCACCACGCCCGGCTAATTTTTTTTGTATTTTTAGTAGAGCCGGGGTTTCACCGTGTTAGCCAGGATGGTCTCGATCTCCTGACCTCGTGATCTGCCCACCTCGGTCTCCCAAAGTGCTGGGATTACAGGCGTGAGCCACCGCGCCCGGCCAGCTGAGGATTTTAAAGGCTTCTTCCGGTCCATGTCTTGACCGTTCTGATGCTCCTGGCACATTGATTTAAGGGATGTAGGAGGGAAATAAATGTTTATTCAACTGTTAGTTTATCAGAGAAAGAAAGCTCTTCTCTTTGGCTTCCAAGGAATGTCCCATGCTAAGCGGCTTTTTACTAAGTCGGAAGCCTTGACGCTACAGTATGGGGCGGAGAGGAGAGCACTCCAGGGTGAGTGCAACATTTCTTTAAAAATACCTCCACTGGCCGGGTGCCCTGGCTTACGCCTGTAATCCCAGCAATTTGGGAAGCCGGGGCGGGTGGATCACCTGAGGTCAGGAGTTCAAGACCAGCCTGAGCAACATGGTGAAACCCCATCTCTACTAAAAAAAAAAAAAAAAAAAAAAAAAAATTAGCTGGAACTGGTAACGCATGCCTGTAATCCCAGCTACTCGGGAGGCTGAGGCAGGAGAATCGCTTGAACCCGGGAAGTGGAGGTTGCAGTGAGCCAAGAGCACACCATTGCACTCCTGCTTGAATGACAAGAGCAAAACTCCATCTCAAAAAAAAAAAAAAGGCCCAACGAGGCCGGGCGCCGTGGCTCACGCCTGTGATCCCAGCACTTTGGGAGGCTGAGACGGGCATATGAGGAGGTCAGGAGATTGAGACCATCCTGGCTAACACGGTGAAACCCTGTCTCTACTAAAAATACAAAAAATTAGCCGGGCGTGGTGGCGGGCGTCTGTAGTCCCAGCTACATGGGAGGCTGAGGCAGGAGAATGGCGGGAACTCTGAAGGCGGAGCTTGCAGTGAGCCGAGATGGCGCCACTGCACTCCAGCCTGGGCGACAGAGCGAGACTCCGTCTCAAAAAAAAAAAGTCCCCACCCCCAACTTCAGTTTATTCCCTCTAAAGCTGTTACATTAGCTTTAATTGGCTTGTTTCCTCTTAAACTACTTTAGAGGAATTGGGGATGGTTGTTACTATTGCCTTAATCCCTTTATCTTACTTGGTAATAATTTGGTAATAACCAGTTAGAAATCAAAACACTCTTTTGATCAAATCTCATAGCTACATGTCTCTGACCCTTCTTTCCTTGTCACATCTCTCTCGGACCACAGGTGGGAAAGGTTCTCAACTTATTTTTCATTTTTCTTTTCCTCCTCCTCCTTTTTTTTTTTTTTTGAAATAGGATCTTGCTCTGCCACCCAGGCTAGAGTGCAGTGGCACAGTAATAGCTCACTGCAGCCTCTACTTCCTGGCCTCAAGTGATCCTTCAATCCTCCTGCCTTGGCCTCCCAAATTGTTGGAATTACAGGTGTGAGCCACTCTGCCTGGCTGGCTCTCAACTTTTAAGGGCACATGGGATTAGATTGGGCTTGCTGAGATAATCCAGGATAATCTTCCATCTCAAGATCCTTAACCTTAATCACATCACAAAGTCCCTTTGTCCATGTAAGATTCTGAGGTTCTGGGGATTCGCACATGGATGTCTTCATGGGGTCATGATTCTGCCTACCATGAATGATACATTTAAACTTTTGGTAACTGAATTTTCTGCCATAATTCTTCACACACATAAGAGCATCATGCAGTGGGTACAGTTCACTAGTGTGGATTGTTATGTCGATGGTCACATGTTCAGTGTACATAGGGCTAAAGCCAGGAGGACTTGATAGGTCTGTTCAAGCTATCCTCCAAGAAGTAAAATCTATGCACTGTTAGAAACACAGAGAAGGCCAGGCGCAGTGGCTCACACCTATAATCACAGCACTTTGGGAGGCCAAGGTGGGCAGATCACAAGGTCAGGAGATCGAGACCATCCTGGCTAACACAGTGAAATCCCGTCTCTACTAAAAATACAAAAAAATTAGCCAGGCGTGGTGGGTGCCCATAGTCCCAGCTGCTTGGGAGGCTGAGGCAGGAGAATGGCGTGAACCCGGGAGGTGGAGGGGCGGAGCTTGCAGTGAGCCGAGATTGAGCCACTGCACTCCAGCCTGGGCGACAGAGCAAGACTCTGTCTCAAAAAAAAAAAAAAAAAACCGAACAACAACAACAAAAAAAGAGTTAAGTTCTTGTGGCGTATTTCTGCTCACAAAAAAATCACCACACTTCTAAGTAAAGACCAAAACACTTTAATATTGATTTTTTTTTTTCAGATTGTTTGCTGTTGGTACATGTAAATGCAACTTATTTTTTTTTTTCAAGAGACAGGATCTGCTGCTCTTTTGCCCTTGCCGGAGTGCAGTGATGTTATCATAGCTCACTATAACCTCCAACTCCTGGGCTCAAGCAATTCTCCTGCCTCAGCCTCAGGAGTAGCTGGGACTACAGATTTGTGCCACCGGCTAATTTTTAAAATTTTTTTGTAGAGACAGGGTCTTCCTAGGTTGCCAGGATGTTCTCTAAGTCATGCCTCAAATGATCCTCCTGCCTTAGCTTCCTGAGTAGCTGGGACTACAGGTGTGAACCACCATGCCTAGCCTTGCTACTGATTTTTGTGTGTTAATTTTATATTCTGCAACTTTGCTGAATTCATTGATCAATTCTAACAGTTTTTTGGTAGCATCTTTAGGATTTTTTAGGCAAGAGATCATGTCATCTGTGAACAAGGCTAATTTGATTTCTTCCTTTCCAAACTGGACGCCCTTTATTTCTTTCTCTTGCCTTATTGCTCTGGCCAGGACTTTCAGTGTTATGTTAAATAACAGTGGCGAAACTGGGCATCCTTGTTTTGTTCCCATCCTTGGAGGAAAGGCCTTCAATTTTTTCCCATTCAGTATGACGTTAGCTGAGGCAAAGCACTTCTAATACTAAACACTGAAATAAATGTGAGCTCTACATATATTTAAGAAAGATCAATAAAAACAAGTAAGATAATTACTTACCTGCTTATTTCCAATTCAGGGTCAAGGGTGGTCGGACTCTATCCCAGCAGCTCAGGGCACAAGATGGGATCCAGCCATTCCATCACAGGGCACAGTCACATGCCCCCACTCTCACTCCCAGTGGGACCATTTGGACACAACAGTTCACCTAATGTACATGTGATATGGTTTGACTGTGTCCCCTGCCCAAATGTCACCTTGAATTGCAGCTCCCATAATTCCCACTTGTCATGGGAGGGACCCAGTGGCAGGTAACTGAATCATAGTGGCAGGTCTTTCCCATGCTGTTCTTGTGATAGTGAATAAATCTCATGAGAGTTGATGGTTTTATAAAGGGGAGTTCCCCTGCCCATGCTCTCTTACCTGCTGCCATGTAAGACATGACTTCGTGGCTCATTTGCCTTCTGCCATGATTGTGAGGCCTCCCCAGCCATGTGGAACTGTGAGTCCATTAAACCTCTTTCCTTTATAAATTACCCAGTCTTAGATATGTTTTTATTAGCAGTGTGAGAACAGACTAATACAGCATGGCTTTGGAATGTGGGAGGAAATGGGAGTACCCAGAGGGAACGCATGCAGACAGAGGGAGAACGGGCAAACCACACAAACAGCGGCTCTGGCCCAGGATCAATTTCTTTTTCTCATCCACATAATAAAATAATGTTGAATGAAACGATGTTATTTGATGACCTGCCTATTCCACAGGAGAGGCAAAAGTACATAATGGTCATGAAACTGGATCACCACAGGGGCACTCCTTAATTGCGGTGCACATGGTCCCTTTTGTTAGGAGAACAAATTGATTTTAAACTCAGGCACAAAGTCTGGCTGAGAAAATGACGAACTAAAAAAAGACTTGAATAACTTAACTTTAAAAAGATTTTAATAAATGTTTTCCCAATCCCATTGGCAGCCTCAAGTGAATAAAGAATGTTTTCCCCATCGTTTTGGGCATCATTATCAAATAACTCGACACAAGTGCATTTTCTGGCAGTCTCTTCAGATGGCTTCTTTTAAATTTGTTGAACAAAAGTTACTAACATCACTTTGGTTAGAAACTCTCAAAAGAGTAAATTATATGTAATCACCTCTCAAATTATGAATGCACGTGAATTAGAATTCTTGATGCAAGTTAACATCAAAACTAAAACATTTTCATTAATGTCGATCTTCAAAATTTTCTTCAGCTATGTGAAATTGAGCTGAATACTTTTATTTTTGACCAATCTTTCTTTCTTTCTTCTTTTTTTCTTTTTTTTGAGATGGAGTCTCACTCTGTCGCCCAGGCTGGAGTGCTGTGGCACAATCTTGGCTCACTGCAACCTCTGCCTCCCAGGTTCAAATGATTCTCCTACCTCAGCCTCCCTAGTAACTGGCATTACAGGCACACATCACAATGCCCAGCTAATCTTTTTATTTGTAGAGATGGCGTTTCGCCCTGTTGACCAGGCTGATCTTGAACTCCTGACCTCAAGTGATCTGCCCGCCCCGGTCTCCCAAAGTCCTGAGATTACAGGCATGAGCCACCGCACCCAGCCTGACCAATCTTAAATAATTTTTTTCTCATTGGAGAACCGTTTAGTAAATATACTACTATTTACATTTACTTTATTTACTTAATGATTTACTTTATTTCCATCTATGAATTTACTTTATTTCCATTTATGGCAAGTGATACCAGTTTTTCACATGTGGTAATAATATAAACATTTCTTCTAAAATATATTTTTTATTAGTAAAAATGAGTAAATTAAGGAAAATAGTATATACTGAAATTTGGAAAACACTGACATAACAAATATAAAGTATTTGTTTAATACTTTTAAGCCTGGAAAATAGTAAATACATAATGAAAGATAGCTACTATTTTTTAGACACTTTTAGTTACTTTTTAGTTAAATTATTGTGAAATTCTACATTAACATGATTTAATTTACCATTTATAATTTATTTAACAATTGGATATTGCCTGTCCACAACATGCCAGGCCCTGGGAATTCAGAGATGAAAATGAATGAAATAGACCCTGCTTTCAAAGAGCTATCATTTTAGTGGTGAGAGAGATACTAAACAACCAGTAACAATAAAATGGTTTTGTTTTTGTTTTTTGAGACAGAGTCTCCCTCTGTCACCCAGGCTGGAGTGCAGTGGTGCAATCTCAGCTCACTACCATCTCCACCTCCCTGGTTCAAGCAATTCTTGTGCTTCAGCCTCCTGAGTATAGGCACGTACCACTATGCCCGACTAATTTTTATATTTTTAGTTGAGATGGGTTTTTGCCATGTTGACCAGGCTGATCTCGAGCTCCTAACCTTAAGTGATCCACCCACCTCAGCCTCCCAAAGTGTTGGGATTACAGGTGTGAGCCACCGTGCCCAGCCACAATATAATGTTTTATGTATTATTATTGGAGCTATGTACAAAGTGCAGTAGAAACAGAGGGGAATAGCCTCTAAGTTTACCAAACAGGGTCAGGGAATTTCTTTTTTTTTTTTTTTTTGAGACAGAGTCTCTCTCTGTCACCCAGGCTGGAGTGCAGTGGCACAATCTTGGCTCACTGCAACCTCTGCCTCCCAGGTTCAAGCAATTCTCCTGACTTAGCCTCCTGAGTAGCTGGAATAACAGGTATGTGTCACCACACCCAGCTAATTTTTATAGAGACGGGGTTTCACCATGTTGCCCAGGTTGGTCTCCAACTCCTGGCCTCGAGTGATCCACCTGCCTTGGCCTCTCAAAGTGCTGGTATTACAGGCGTGAGCCACCATGCCCAGCTGGGAATTATTATTTTTTTTAACTTTTATTTTAGGTTCAGGGGTACATGTGCAGGTTTATTATATAGGTAAATTTCATGTCACGGGGGTTTGGTGTACAGATTATTCCACTACCCAGGTAATGAGCATAGTACCCGATACATAGTTTTTCCATCCTCACTCTTCTCCCTCCCTCCACCCTCTAGAAGGCCTCAGTTTCTATTGTTCCCTTCTTTGTGTCCATGTGTTTTCAATCTTTAGCTCCCACTTATAAGTGAGAACATGTGGTATTTGGTTTTCTGTTCCTGTGTTAGTTCACAGGAACAGTATGCAGCCATACTGACAGGATTATGGCCTGCAGCTCCATTTATGTTGCTGCAAATGACATTATCTCATTCTTTTTTATGGCTGTGTAGTGTTCCATGGTGTATATGTACCACATTTTCTTTATCCAGTCTACCGCTGGTTGGCATTTAGGTTGATTTCATGTCTTTGCTACTGAGAATAGTGCTTTAATGAACATACACGTGTATCGGCGGAACCAGCCCCCAATATTTTAACATAGGTTCTTTCTATTTTCCCTAAGTGTCGACCAGTCTGAGATATAAAGAGTACAAAGAGAAGAATTTCACAGCAGGGCCTCTGGGAGTGACATCACATATTGGTAGGACTGTGATGACGACCTCCCCCAAGGAATGCATTCCTTCCACTGGGTATCAATTATTAATATTCCTTGCTGAGAAAAGAATTCAGCGATATCTCTCCTACTCACATGTCCGTTTATAGGCTCTCTGCAAGAAGAAAAATATGGCTCTAGTCTGCCCGACCCTGCAGGCAGTCAAACCTTATGGTTATCTTCCCTTGTTCCCTGAAAATCACTGTTATTCTGTTCTTTTTCAGGTGCACTGATTTCATATTGTTCAAACACACATGTTTTACAATCAGTTTGTACAATAGTGATCCTGAGGTGATGTACATTCTCAGCTTAAGAAGATAACATGATTAAGAGATTAAAGACAAGACAGACATAAGAAATTACAAAGTATTAATTTTGGGAACTGATAGATGTCCATGAAATCTTCACAATTTATGTTCTTCTGCCTTGGCTCCAGCTGGTCCCTCTGTTCGGGGTCCCTGACTTCCTGCAACACGCGTACATGTGTCTTTATGGTAGAATGATTTATATTCCTTTGGGTGTATGCCCAATAATGGGATTACTGAGTCAAATGGTAGTTCTGTTTTTAAGTTTTTTGAGAAATTGCCAAACTGCTTTCCACAATGGCTGAACTAATTTACATTCCCACCAGTAGTGCATAAGCCTTTCATTTTACTCCACAACCTCACCAGCATCTGTTATTTTTGACTTTTTAATAATAGCCATTCTGATTGGTGTGAGATGGTATCTCACTGTGGTTTTGATCTGCATTTCTCTAATGATCAGTGATGTTAAGCATTTTTTCAAATGCTTGTTGGCTGTGTCTTCTTTTGAAAAGTGTCTGTTCATGTCCTTTGCCCACTTTTTAATGGAGCTGTTTGTCTCTTGCTTGTTGATTTGTTTAAGTTACCAAGGAAAGCAATTGAACAGAAATGTGAAAGGTGAGTAAAGGAAACCAGAGAGTTCTCTAATATGGAGGGTGAGGCTTGTGGAAGGGAACACAGGCCCATGAGGCTTCACAGGAAGACGAGGGCAACCCTGAAGGCCTTTGTATGCCAACCCCAGAAGTTTAGATTGTATCATGTGGTTAGCAGGGAATCACTGAGTAACTTTGTTGTGGAAAGTAAAATACAGATTGAGTGTCTCTTGTTCAAAATGCTTGGGATGAGCAGTGTTTCAGATCTTGGATTTTTTCAGATTTTGAAATATTTGCATGTACTTAATGAGATATCTTGGGGTTAGGATCCATGGCTAAACATGAAACTCATTAATGTTTTAATGAAACAGAGTCTGAAGGTAATTTTACACATTGTTCATACATTTTATACAATTCATACATCCATATGATTTATACATTAACATTAACATTATTAATTAATGTTTTACGTACACCTTATGTCATGCACATCCATGTGAAGAGACCACCAAACAGGCTTTGTGTGAGCAATAAAGCTTTTTAATCACCTGGGTGCAGGCGGGCTGAGTCCAAAAAGAGAGTCAGCGAAGGGAGATAAGGGTGGGGCCGTTTTGTAGGATTTGGGTAGGTAAAGGAAAATTACAGTCAAAGGGGGATTGTTCCCTGGTGGGCAGGAGTGGGGGTCACAAGATGCTCAGTGGGGGAGCTTTTTGAGCCAGGATGAGCCAGGAAAAGGAATTTCACAAGGTAATGTCATCACTAAAGGCAAGAACCGGCCATTTTCACTCCTTTTGTGGTGGAATGTCATCAGTTAAGGCAGGGGCAATGCATTTTTACTTCTTTTGTGATTCTTCAGTTACTTCGGCCATCTGGGCATATAAGTGCAAGTCACAGGGGATGCGATGGCTTGGCTTGGGCTCAGAGGCCTGACACCTTATATGCACAGTCTGAAGGTAATTTATACCATATTGTAAATAATTTTGTGCATGAAACCAAGTTTGTGTTAAGTACTTATGTGTGGAATTTTCTACTTGTGGTGTCATGTCGACGCTCAGAAAGATTTTGATTTTAGAGGATTTCAGATTTCAGATTTTCGATTAGGGATCCTCAACCTGTAATCAGATTTGTGTGTTGGAAAAAAAATTACTCAAGCAGGAGCAATGTGAAGAGACCATTGGAGTAGAAAAGGTTAGAGGCAGGGACGATGGTGTGGGAGCCATGCAGACCTAAACCCAGGCAGGACCCACAGAGAAGATGCAAGAGAGGACGGATGGCCAGGTAAAAGAGTTTGCTGGACTTGGGGATGAATGGGATGTGGAGAGGAGGGGCAGGCCCCCAAACCTACCAGATTTCTAGATATCCTGCAGTAGGTTCCACTCTCTTTCAGTCAAACCAGAACAGCATCTTTTTCAGCCATACCCTATCATGCAAATTGACAGGAACCATTTGGTTTCCAAATCAGGCAACTGTTGAATGCCTTGTCTTTGGAAATCAGTATTTCATTCACAATACTGCAAATGCCTGCTAATGAGTGTGACTTGAACAGATGTTAAAATAATGTTTTGGGTAACTAGGGTGCTCTATGAACAAGGTTAGAATCTTCCCATTACAATTTTCCACCACCACACACCTGGCATCTTTGCTGATTGAAACTGTTTGATATCATTCACCATAAATCCTCCTTATCTGGCTAATGCAGCATGAAATTATGTCAATTGAAGCAAAACAATAAACATTGGCAAAACCAGTGACTATGACAGCAGCTTTGCATATGGAGTACAAACAGGTTTTTGGTGTTTTTTTTCTTTCTTTCTTGGAACATGTGGCCAATTCTTCTTTTCTTAAGTGAAATGCACAAAACAAAATAAGGAATGTTTACTAAATGAGCACTGTAAAGTAAAAATTCACTGGTGATGGAAATAGCAATAAGGTGCACAAAAAGGATCATGGATAAAGTTTTCTCTGTCAGAAGGTGGTTTTGACAACTTGGTGTCTTGCAAGTCTATGCAGATTCACTACACCAAATACTCAAGACAAACCTGGGCACTTCAGGGGCAGTCAGCAAAGACACACAACTCTCCCATCCTCTGCAGAACTTCTTACTTCTTTGCTCTTACTTAATTTAACTGTTAATCCTTAATAATAACATTTATTGGTCAGGCACACTGGCTCACACTTATAATCCTAGCACTTTGGGAGGCTGAGCCAAGAGGATTGCTTGAGGCCAGGAGTTCGAGACCAGCCTGAGCAACATAGCAAGACCTTGTTAATATAAAAAATAAAGAAATGACTGGGTGCAGTGGCTCACGTCTGTAATCCCAGCACTTTGGGAGGCTGAGGCGGGTGGATCACCTGAGGTCAGGAGTTCAAGACCAGCCTGGCCAACATGGTGAAACCCTGTCTCTATTAAAAATACAAAAATTAGCCGGGCATAGTGGTGGGCACTTGTAATCCCAGCTACTTGGCAGGCTGAGGCAGGAGAATCGCTTGAACCCAGAAGGCAGAGATTGCAGTGAGCCGAGATCGTGCCATTGCACTCCAGCCTGGGTGACAAGAGCAAAACTCCATCTCAAAAATAAATAAATTAATTTAAAAAATTAGTCAGATGTGGTGGTGTGTGCCTGTAGTCTCAGCTACTCGGGAGGCTGAGGTGAGAGAATCACTTGAGCCCAGGAGTTTGAGGTTACAGTGAGCTGTGATCACGCCACTGCACTCCAGCCTGGAAAACAGAGCAAGAGCCTGTCTCAAAAATAAACAAAACAAAACAAAAAGTCCATTTATTGAGTACTCACTATCAACCAGGTGTGATCTAAAAACTGTGCACATATTACCTCAATCTTCTTAACAATATTATATTTGCACAGAGAGTTTTATAAATGAGTCTAAAGTCAGATAGCTAAGAAGTGGCAGAGTGAGAATTCAGACCTTGAGAATTCTAAGTGCAGGGTGACTCCACTGCCTGAAAGTGGGAGGAGAAGTTTGGTGACCACAGGGCCTGGAGTCATATTTTAAGTTCATGCCTGAAACAGGGTCTCTGCATGAGAAACCAGAAAACCTACTAGGTTCTTCATATCGTTGTAACGCAGCTAGAAAAATAATTAGAAAGTGATATTTCATTTGCAAGGATGAACCCGTCACCACTGATAAAAAGAAAACTTCAATATTTGCATAGGTTCAAGAATAATCTGTTCTCCTTTTTACCAAAAATATAATGGAAAAGTCAACTGTGCAATCAAGACCATACCTGATATGTTGTAATTGAGAATTACTGTATTTCAGTCAGGTCTTAACAGGTACTGCAGGTGAGACCTGGTAGGGTGTCTTGGGCTTGGCAGTTGCTCAGTATTCGATGGCTCTGGGTTTGTAGAGCAAACTCAAGTTGGCCTAATAGTTAATTAATATTCCTGCTACATCTCTGTAAACAATCAAGCCAACTATCTAGACCAGCCCTTTTGTGATTGGGACTCATCTTTGGAGATTATTTCTGATTGCAGATGAGGGAGATGGTTAGAATAATTATACAAAATTGAAAATAGGCAAAAGAGATTTCTGAGTGTTCTTTCAGTGTGGTGCTAGGTTTGTTCTTTGATTTAATTTCTATCAATTGGGCTGTTTTACAATTCCTTAAAGCTTAACCTAAACAGGTCTGGTAGAGATGCAAATAGTTTCTGTCTAGTGGAAAAGATAAGCCCAGAAGTTAAAATTTATTGCCTTGTGGGATATTAAAGAGCTTTTAAAATCTAACTCATCAATCTTATCCTACCAAAATATTTTAAGGCCAGGTATGGTGGTTCACGCCTGTAATCTCAGCTCTCTGGGAGGTTGAGGCAGTAGGATTGCTTGAGCCCAGGAATTCTAGACCAGACTGGGCAATGTAGCAAGACCCCATTTCTACAAAAAATAAAAATTGGGCCAGGCATGGTGGCTCATGCCTGTAATCTCAGCACTTTGGGAGGCTGAGGCAGGCAAATCACTTAAGGCCAGGAGTTCAAGGCCAGCCTGGCTAACATCTCTACTAAAAATACAAATATTAGCCAGTGTTGTGACACACACTTGTAATCTCAGCTACTTGGGAGGCTGAGACACTAGAATCACTTGAACCCAGGAAGTGGAGATTACAGTGAGCCGAGATCATGCCACTGCACTCCAGCTGACAGAGCAAGACTCCATCTCAAAAAAATAGAAAATAAATTAAAAAATAAAAAAACAGCCTGGCGTGGTGGTGCACACCTGTAGTACCAGTTACTTCGAAGGCTGGGGAGGGAGGATCCCTTGAGGCCAGGAGTTCAAGTACAGCCTGGGCAAAGGAGCAAGACCCTGTTTCTGAAAAAATAAAAATAGGCCAGGTGTGGTGGCTCATGCCTGTAATCCCAGCACTTTGGGAGGCCGAGACGGGCAGATCGCAAGGTCAGTAGATCGAGACCATCCTGGCTAACATAGTGAAACCCCATCTCTACTAAAAATACAAAAAAAAAGTAGCCAGGTGAGGTGGCAGGCGCCTATAGGCCCAACTACTCAGGAGGCTGAGGCAGGAGAATGGCGTGAACCTGGAAGGAGGAGCTTGCAGTGAGCCGAGATCGTACCACTGCGCTCCAACCTGGGCGACAGAGCAAGACTCCGTCTCAAAAAAAATAAAAATAAACAATTTTAAGGACTTATAAGTGCTCAGTTCCACAAATGCTCCTTGAGCCAGTATTAACATCCTACTGGCTTCCTCATTAATTAATGAGTTGACTTAAATATTTGACTTATGTTCATTATATGTTTGCATTAAAGTATGATTTTACCTATTTTAGCAGAGGTTCCAGTGTTTATTAAATAAATACAGAGTCACACAGATGAAAGCCCAGAGTGTGCACAGGGGGCTGATGCTATTTTTGTGGATCCAGCCTGATATGGTTTGGCTCTGTCCCCACCCAAATCACATCTTGAATTCCCACATGTTGTGGGAGGGACCCAGTGGGAGGTAATCAAATCATGGGGGCAGGTCTTTCCCATGCTGTTCTTGTGACAGTGAATAAGTCTCATGAGATCTGCTGGTTTTAAAAAGGGGAGTTTTCCTGCACAAACTCTCTTCTCTGGTCTGCCGCCCCGTAAGACATGGCTTTCATCTTCTGACATGATTGCGAGGCCTCCCCAGCCACGTGGAACTGTGAGTCCGTTAAACCTCTTTCTTTTGTAAATTGCCCAGTCTTGGGTAAGTCGTCATCAGCAGTGTGAGAATGGACTAATGCACAGTCCATGCTCCACCCACAAAGCCACTGTCCTGTTGCGGGGCTGCATCCATCCAGAAGAATAGCACTTTTTTGCTCCTGCAAAGATGCCCTGCACACAGGCTGGGCACGGCGGCTCACATCTGTAACCAGCACTTTGGGAGGCTGAGGCTTGTGGATTGTTTGAGCCCAGGAGTTTGAGACCAGCCTGGGCAAACATAGTGAAACTGCATCTCTACCAAAAATAAAAAAGAGAAAAAATAGCTCGGTGTGGTGGTGCACATTTGTAATTCCAGCTACTTGGGAGGCTGAGGTGGGAGAATCACTTGAACCTGGGAGATGGAGGCTGTAGTAAGCCAAGATTGCACCACTGCACTCCAGCCTGGGCAACAGAGCAAGACCCTGTCTTGCTCAGAAAAAAAAAAAAAAAAAAAAAGATGTCCTGCACACAATGTGCTTGTGTGGTTACTTTCTTCTAATTTACACAAAGGCACTTAGAGGCTAGTGGTAGCCCTAAATACCTCTGCCAAAGTAATAAATATATTTTAAAATTATAAAACCCAATGAAGTAGGTATTTCATGAAAACTAATGTAAATCTATTATGGGTAACCTGGAAATATTTTCAGTCTCTGGAAAGAAATCTGTCAATACATAATGAGCTATAAAACTCCCTGTAATTTTAATTCAATGATTCTACTTTAGGGTACATTAGCTCGAGAAGATAGATTCTCCCCCCTCCTCCTCCAAAACCAGATATGTATACATAGCAGCACATTAATAACATCAAAAAATTCTGATTAGGCTGGGTCCAGTAGCTCACACCTGTAATCCCTGCATTTTGGGAGGCTGAGGTGGGCACATCACCTGAGATGAGTAGTTCGAGACCAGCCTGGCCAGCATGGTAAAACCCCATCTCTACTAAAAACACAAAACTTAGTCAGGCATGGTGGTGCACGCTTGTAGTCCCAGCTACGTGGGAGGTGAGGCAGGAGAATAGCTTGAACCTGGGAGGCAGAGGTTGCAGTGAGCCGAGAGTGCACCAGTTCACTCCAGCCTGGGCAAGAGGGTGAGATTCTGTATTTAAAAAAAAAAAAAATTACATCTGCATGGTGGTTCATGCCTTTAATCCCAGCACTTTAGGGAGACTGAGGTAGGAGTATTGCTTGAACTCAGGAGTTCAAGACCAGCCTGGGCAACATGGTGAAACCTATTTTCTATATTACAAAATACACAAAAATTAGCTGGGCATGGTGGCACACACTTGTAGTCCTAGCTACTCAGGAGGCTGAGGTGGGAGGATGACTGGAGCACAGGACAGGGTGGAGGTTGCAGTGAGCCAAGATCATGCCATTGCGCTCCAGCCTGGGTGACAGAGGGAGATAGTGACTCAAAAAATAAATAAAAATTTAAAAATTCCAAACACCATACATAGTCACACAATAGGCTATGTCAATCCTTGAAATATTTCTATAAACTAATAGTATGGAAAAAAGGGCCGAATAAAAAACATCTAAACAGCTTGATGGCAGGATTGTGTATAGCAACCCCTGTAGCACCCAGCATGTGGCAGGTATGTTGCGCATTAAAAATATGAAAACAGACTAAATTTGTACAGTGTATTTACACTAATATAATGTTGTAGCCTAGGCATGGGAGCTCACGCCTGCAATCCCAGCACTTTTGGGAAGGTAAGGCGGGAGGATCACTTGAGGCCAGGAATCCAAGATCAACCTGGGCAACATAGTGAGACCCTGTCTCTACAAAAAAATTTAAAAATTAGCTGGGCATGGTGGCATGTGCCTGTAAGTCCCAGCTACTTGGGAAACTGAGATGGGAAGATCACTTGAGCCCAGAAGTTTGAGGCTGCAGTGAGCCATGATCATGCCACTGTACTACACTCACCTGAATGACAGTGTAAGACCCTGTTTCCAAATACATATCTCGGTATTAGCGTTTTTGGGTGCTTATATATATAGTATTGTTAAATTGTTATGTATATATAAGTATTCAATTCCAATGAGGCTGGAAAGGACTAGAGCCATGTTGTGGAAGCTCTGGGTGCCAGGTTGTGGAGTTTAAACTTGACACTGGCACAAAAAGCTGCAGAATGTTTTTCAAGACAAGAAGCAACATGATGGGCCGGGTGCAGTGGCTTATGCCTGTAATCCCAGCACTTTGGGAGGCCGAGGCAGGCGGATCACTTGAGATCAGGAGCTTGAGACCAGCCTGGCCAACATGGCGAAACTCCATCTCTACTAAAAATACAGAAAAGTTAGCCGGGCATGGTGGCAGATGCCTGTAATCCCAGCTACTCGGGAGGCTGAGGCAGGAGAATGGCTTGAACCCAAGAGAAGGAAGTTGCAGTGAGCTGAGGTCACACCATTATACTCCAGCCTGGTCAAAAGAGTGAGACTCTGTCTCAAAAAAAAAAAAAAAAAAAAAAAGCAACGTGATGAAACCAGTATCATAGGAAGTACTTGTGATTATTTGGAGAGAAAAGGTAATGTGGGATAAAGATGTCTCCAGTACCCAGGTCTTGAAAGCTGGCAGAAGATTAGGAGTGAAAGATTCTTCGTTTTTATATGGTAGAGGACAGCTTGACTCTAAGTGTAGGAAAAAGCCTGATATTGATTCTTATTCTGTAAAGCTGGTTTAAAAATTTCTAATTAATTTACTCTGTTACCCAGGGTGGAGTGCAGGGTGCAATCGTAGCTCACTGTGGCCTCCAACTCTTGGGCTCAAACAATCCTCCCACCTCAGCCTGCCAAGTAGCTGGGACCACAGGCACACACCACCCCCAGCACACACCACCCACAACTGGCCAATTTTTTACTTTTTAATTTTTGTAGAGACAAGGTCTCGCCATGTTGCCCAGGCTGGTCTGGAACTTCTGGCCTCAAGCGATTACTGCCTCAGTCTCCCAAAGTTCTGGGATTACAGGCGTGAGCCACCATGCTGGCCTTTAATAGTCTTAATTTTCTGAAAAGTCCCAGCTGACTTGGTTCCCTGTGAAGCTAGCAACACCCTGGATTTCCACAGGATTATCACTAGAGGGCAACCTAATCATATCCGCTCAAAGTGTTGTTCTAACATTAGCAGCATGAGTGCGTTTGCGGGGTCTACTAGAAATGCAGGCTCTGGGACTCCGCCTGAGACCTACAGAGTCAGAATTTGCATTTTAACAAAATCCTCAGTGATTGGCTGGACTGCAACTCCTGGGCTCTAGCGATCCTCCCGCCTCAGCCTCCTCCCCCCGTAGCTGGAACTACCCGTAGCGCCATGACGCCCAGCCGAAGTTACATCTTAAAGTAAGGTTCAGCTCTGGCAATCGGTCTGTCCGGGAAATCAAAGGGCATCAACCCACCCCTCACAGCGCGGTAGGAAAGGGAAGAAAGGGAGGGAAGGAAGTGGGGCTGTCTGTTGTATATGGGCAGGGCCTTGTGTTCTAAGCAGACTGGATCTTGGTGGACAGGAGCCGCGCGTGGGAGTGGCTCAGCGCATCTTTGCAGTTGTTCCTCCACATGAGGGCGCCCGCGGGTTTGGGGCAGTGGTCATTCTAGGCTTCATTTCCACCGTTTATGCTGGTGGAATCCCACCAACTCATCTGGCATTTCCCCAGAGTCTTACTGCTCTCAAAAAGCAAAGCTGGGCTTGCCCTGGACCCAAGGAGATAGGATTGTGCAGAAGATGTCTTCTGGGCTGGAAAAAGCACATTCCCAGAACACTAACCAGAACCTGGACCGTCTCTAGTTACAGTTCAACCATGTTCCAAAATCTAAAGCAACAGTTCTCAATTTACCAGCGCTTCAGAATGCCCTGGAGGGCTTGTTAAAATCTAGATTGCTGGACCGCACCCACAGTGTGTCCGACTCAGTAGGTCTGAGGCGGGACCGAGAACCTACATTTCTCCTGCTTCCCAGGTGATGCTGATGCTGCTGACTGGGGACCAGACTTTGAGAAGGACTGCTCGAGGCCAGGAGTTTGAGGCTGCAGTGAACTATGATTGTGCCGCTCCACTCCAGCCTGGGCGACAGGGTGAGATCTTGTTTCTTAAAAAATAAAATAAAAACCCATTGTAAACTGCCTACAGACTTAAGTACAGATTAAAATATGACCCATTTTTGCCCAAGCTCATTAGGATTTCAGTCTCCCTTCAGGCAAACAGGCCTCCTACTAAAAAAACCGACCTCTTGCCTCTACCTCCATAACCCACCAGGTGGGGCTACTGGGCTGCCACAAAGGAGGCTGGGGAAATTTCCATGCCGTCAGGGCACCCACAATGCTTTCAAGGGTGCCAAAAGCACCTTAGCTTCAGCCTAAAGAATGTAAATGTTTCAGGTTACCCATAACCAATAGCACAGTGTGCTACCCCTGGGTCTTCCCACCTCTCCCCACCACCTCATTAATTTCTCCCCACCTCCTTACATCATCCCAGGGCATTCTGAAGCGCTGGTAAACTGAGAACTGTTGCTTTCGATTTTCGAACATGGTTGAACTGTAGCTAGAGACGGTCCAGGTCCTGATTACTGCTCTGGGAATGTACTTTTTCCAGCCCGGAAGACATCCTCTGCACAATCCTATCTCCTTGGGTCCAGGGTTTACAATGAACTTTTTTAAGGTAAGGTGTTGTGTTCTATTAAAATGCAAATAATCTCAAGGGTGATGTCTTGGTCTGTTTGGGTTACTATCACTAAATTGAGTGGCTTATAAACACCCGAAAATATTTTTCTTCAGGAGGCTGGAGGTCCAAGATCAAGGTGCCAGCAGACCAGGATATGGTGAGGGTCCTTTTCCAGATTGCAGACTGCTGACTTCTTGTAACCTCACATGGCGGGAAGAGGGTGAAAGAGCTCTCTAGGGTCCCTTTTATAAGGGCACCAATCCCATTTGTGAGGACTCCACCCTCATGACCTAATTACTTCCCAAAGACTCCACCTTCTAATACCACCACATTGTGGGGTTGGGATTTCAACATCTGAATTTGGGGGAGACACAGACATTCACTCCATAGTAGGGGATAAGCCATTGTCAATCATTAAAGTTTGAATTAGGACACTAGAGTATTTTATAGTTTGGTTACAAGGGAAGGAAGAAAAATGGATTCAAACGTGGAAATCTGGGTCTCCATGAAGGGCTCACTGCAACTTGCAGTCACAATGAGGACAAGAAACATCTGGGGTAGGATAAGGCCAAAAGCCAGAGGATGGCAAAGGACACTCACCTTGCATTGTTATGGTCCCTGGGGTATCCCTAGATGTGCAATGAGACAGGCCGGTATAATGTTTAAACCCTGTCCTCTTGTGCACATGTACCCTAGAACTTAAAGTATAATAATAATAATAATAATAATAATAATAAAAACAAAAAAAACTCTCTCCTCTTCCAAAAATCAGAGAATCTTGCTTAAATTTTTTTTTTTTTTTTTTTTGAGCTGGAGTGCAGTGGTGCAATCTCTGCTCACTGCAAGCTCCACCTCCCGGGTTCACGCCATTCTCCTGCCTCCGCCTCCCAAGTAGCTGGGACTACAGGCACCCGCCACCACGCCTGGCTAATTTTTTGTATTATTTTTAGTAGAGACGGGGTTTCACCATGTTAGCCAGGGTGGTCTCAATCTCCTGACCTCGTTATCCACCCACTTCAGCCTCCCAAAGTGCTGGGATTACAGGCGTGAGCCACCGTGCCTGGCCATTGATGTATAGTCTTTACAGACTTATCCTATGCTATACTGATTATATGCTTTTACCCTCTCTAAATATATATTGACTACTTTTCCATGTCATTAAATTATTCTTTTATAACATAATGTTTAATAGTTGCTTGCATAACAATGCATTGCATGAATGTACCACAACTTCTTTACTGGTACTCTGACAGTAGTTAGAGAATACTTAAAGAGAGTTTAAATAAAATTTAAAGAGTTTCAAATATGAAAATAAAATGTGACATTTTAACATTTTCATTATATTTCAAGTCAACAAGTCCTTATTTGGGGAGAAAAAATAAAATGTGGCCTCTGCCTTAGGAAAGCTAGAAAAAATATAATTGAGCAAAAGACTAGCTTTTTATCACAAATTCCATCAAATATGACTAGTTTAATGTAACATAACAGGAAGGCAATTTATAACAGAAGAAATAACACACCCAGAGCTGATTCCTGAGTAAGCCAGGCCTGAAAAACACCAAGATAATAATAAGAAGAAATATATACTTCCAAGTCCCATTTAATGGAATTCCTTTCATAAAACTTGGAATAAAATCCATAGTTTAATTGTTCCTGCAGGCTAATGGGTGCTAAACTGCTCACTTGCAATCCAATTTGTGTATGGAGCTGACTACGGTTTCCAGCATAGTCCAGTTCCAGTGGTCTGGAACATAAAGTTAAGAACTTTATGGAACAGTTCAAAATGATGTGAATTGTTAAGAACATATATTTCAAAGTATTTTGGGGAGATGTGTGAGTGTGTATGCATTCACCAAAACGGTGCAAAAGGCAGCAATTCCTCCCTTCCTGTAAGGTATCAAACCCTCACAACTGAAAAGACTGTAACCAGCATGTTCAGAGTTGGAGGCCAGTGACCAGGTCGTATGCTTTTCATTCGCAAGCACGGAGTTTCCCCAGTGCACTCTTCAGGCCATTAGCTGCATGCAAAAACAGATCTCCAAGGTCAAAACAGATTTCCAAGACAAAAGCAGATTTCCAAGGTCAAAATGTTTTTTTGATGGACTGGGTTAAATAATTTTAAACAAATGTCCTTACTGCAGGACTTTTCAGAGTTGTTAATAAGCTGTGTTGTTAGATACATTCCAATACAGAATGCAGTCTTTCTAAAATTTCCTAAATTTTTTGAGTATGGAATGCTTCTTTCGTGGAGCATATTGCAAGACAGAACCTGAGCTTGAGAAACACTGGCTTAGCATAATAGTGTGGAAATGGGATGATATTATGGTGGTATTCATCTGGGGACTCAGGACCCTGAGCATCTTTTTGTTTTGTTTTGTTTTGTTTTTGAGATTGAGTCTCACTCTGTCACCCAAGCTGGAGTGCAGTGGCACCATCTCAGCTCACTGCAACCTCCACCTCCTGGGTTCAAGCAATTCTTGTGCCTCAGCCTCCTGAGTAGCTGGGATTACAGGCACATACCACCATGCCCAGTTAATTTTTTGTATTTTTAGTAGAGACAGGGCTTTCACCATGTTGGCCTAGCTGGTCTCAAACTCCTGATCTCAAGTGGTCCACCTGCCTTGGCTTCCCAAAGTACTGGGATTACAGGCATGAGCCACACACCTGGCCCTGAGCGTCTTAATCATGTTCTTGACAATCCACCTTTCCCCATAAAGTCCAATAAGGTGCCCAGAGGACAACAATGGTATATTAACATTCATCATTATTGAGATTCGACCTCAATCCAAACATAGTGAAAAATAATAGACCATGTAAAGAATGCTTTGTGCCTAGATTAGGTCAAGTCTAGAGCCTAGTTAAAGGGCCTCCTCTCTCCTTTGCCTTATCTTTGATCTTCCCACTCTGAAGATGAGAAAATGTTGACCGAAAGAGCAGAAGAAAAGGGAAAAACAAGAATAATCATGCTTTTGCCATGCAAGGCTCTTTCAGGCAATGGCAGTTGCAGAGTGGAACTGCATCCTCAGCCCTTCTGATCTCACCTGCCAAGGAAGTTCAAAGAGACAGTGAAGAAGAGGACCAGAGAAAAGAGAAGTGGCATCTAACCTGCCTCTTGGATGTAGGGCACTCCAAGCATTGGGCTTTCAGAAAGGAAGCCTCTCGCCAATCCATTCATCCACTCTGTCATTAACATATATGGCACTCCTCATGTATACTAGGCCCTTAGTTCAGGTGTGAGGGACACCACAGACAATGCCTCTGTCTCCAGGAAGCTTCTGGGGCATAATGAATGGTGTCAAAGAACAAAATTTCAAATTGAGTTTCAAAGATTGAATTGACTTTTATTAGTGATTCATGAACTGGGCAGCATACAGACAAATAGGAAGGAGCTCCAATGAGCTAAACAGAATGGGCGAGTTTTATAGGCAGAAAAAAGTAGAAAGAAGTGGAAACAGGGAACAAAGAGTGCATTGGAGGCCAGGCACCATGGCTTACACCTGTAATTCCAGCACTTTGGGAGGCCAAGGTGGGCGGATCACTTGAGGTCAGAGAGTTTGAGACCAGCCTGGCCAACATGGTGAAACCCCGTCTCTACTAAAAATATAAAAATTAGCCAGGTGAGGTGACAGGCACCTGTTATCCCAGTTACTTGGGAGGCTGAGGCAGGAGAATCACTTGAACCCAGGAAGGGGAGGTTGCAGTGAGCCAAGATCGCGCCACTGTACTCCAGTCTGGGTGACAGAGTGAGACTCCATCTCAAAAAAAAAGAAAAAAAGAGTGCATTGGTCATTTCAAGGTTACTTTCCTTCTAGGGATGTAAGCAAAATCTTGTTGGCTTAATGGGATTTAGCTATTGTCTCTCTCCTGATTTCTTGGAAGGCCAGATCTTACAAATAAACAACTTATGTTTCAATTTGGCGATGTGGAACTTCAGCACTACTGCCTCCGCTTTGGGCTGCCTGTTTTTTTCTTTAACAAGGTGGAAGACAGACAATAATCAAATCAACAAATAAATATATGTTGAGGATAATAAGTGTTACAAGGAAAAATAATGCAGGAAAGTTTGTTTACTGTATCCTCAGTGACTGATAAATAGTAGATGTTCAATAAATGTTAAATCAGTCTAGAAAGAGTAGGAGGGAGAGATGGGAAGAGATTCATTAAAGGATACAAAATTACAGCTAGATAGGAAGAATAAATAGTTCCAGTATTCTATAGCATTGCAGATGACTATAGTTAATAATGTATTATATAGTTACAAGTAGCTATAAGGAGGATATTAGGCCAGGTGTGGTGGCTCACACCTGTAATCCCAGCACTTTGGGAGGCTGAGGCAGGTGGATCATGAGGTCAGGAGATCGAAACCATCCTGGCTAACACAGTGAAGCCCTGTCTCTACTAAAAATACAAAAAATTAGCTGGGCGTTGTGGCGGGCACCTGTAGTCCCAGCTACTTGGGAGGCTGAGGCAGGAGAATCATTCGAACCTGGGAGGCAGAGGTTGCAGTGAACTGAGATCACGCCACTGCACTCCAACCTGGGCAACAGAGTGGGACTCCATCTCAAAAAAAAAAAAAAGAAAGTTACCAACACAAATAACTGAAAATAACTGACAAATGTTTGAGATGATGGATATGCTAATTATCCTGATCTGATCACTATAAATTCTATGTATGAAAACATCACTACGTACTCCATAAATATGTACAATTATAATTTGCCAATTAAAAACATAAAATTACCAAATGCAAAAAAAGTTGTTAAATCAATGAATTACTTTCACTAGAATCTTAAAAGGTAGATATTATTATCTCTACTTTACATATTTAAAAAATTGAGATTCAAAAGGGATTAAGTAAGTTACCCAAAGTCACAGTTGATTGACAGGATGTAGATAACCTGAACCCAAATGTTCTGGCTCTAGAGCCCAAGATCAGAGCCACTGTGCTATTATTTATATTGCATCTCCTTGTCCTTATGAAGTTACAGTCTAACTAAAGTTTAAAATGTAGGTTTGGGCTGGGCATGGTCGCTCACACCTGTAATCCTAGCACTTTGGGAGGCTGAGGTGGGTGAATCGTTGGAGCTCAGGAGTTCGAGACCAGCCTGGGAAACATGGTAAAAGTCCGTCTCTACTAAAAATACAAAAATTAGTGGGGCATGGTGGCGCACGCCTGTAATCCCAGCTACTTGGGTGGCTGAGGCAGGAGAATTTGCTTGAACCCTAGAGGCAGAGGCTGCAGTAAGCCGAGATTGTGCCACTGCACTCCAGCTTGGGCGATAGAGTGAGACACTGTCACACACACAAAATAAATAAATGACATTTTTAAAAATGTAGGTTTGTTTTGATAGAAAATAATAATGGAGGCTGGGCGTGGTGGCTCACACCTACAATCCTGGCACTTTGGAAGGCCGAGGCAGGTGGATCACCTGAGGTCAGTAGTTCAACACCAGCCTGGCCAACATGGTGAAACTCTTTCTCTACTAAAATACAAAAATTAGCTGGGCATGATGGCAGGTGCTTGTAATCCCAGCTATTCAGGAGGCTGAGACAGGAGAATCGTTTGAACCCGGGAGATGGTGGTTGCAGTGAGCCAAGAGAAAAAAAAAAAAAAGAAAACAAAAGAAAATAAAATGATGTAACCAGGCCAGGCACGGTGGCTCACACCTGCAATCCTAAGCACTTTGGGAGGCCAAGGTGGGTGGATCACTTGAGGTCAGGAGTTCTAGACCAGCTTGGCCAGCATGCTGAAACCCCATCTCTACGAAAAATACAAAAATTAGCCGGGTGTGGTGGCAGGCACCTGTAATTCCAGCTACACAGGAGGCTGAGGCAGGACAATAGCTTGAACCTGGGAGGCAGAGGTTGCAGTGACCCGAGATGATGCCACTGCACTGCAGCCTGGGCAACAGAAAAAAAAAAAATCCAAAAAAAATCTCAAAAAAAAATTAATAATAATAGAAATAATGGAACCATCTTTACAGGCTTGCAGATTAAAGATTCAAGTGTGTCTGTACAATGTCTGTTGGTGGAATGGAGTTGCGGCAGTATCCTTTAGAGATGTGAAGTTGCAAAATTGGAGAGATTAATATTATGTGGCAATAACTCCAAAATTATTCAAGGGTGTTGTTACTAATTATAATTGGAATTTTTAAAAATAATAAAACCTAAGGTTTTCCCAATTTGTTGACTTCAAGCTCAACCTTCCAAACATGAAACTTTCACCTTCGTGTTAAAGATGAGAACATCAGTATAAAAGATTATCACATCCAACTGCACACCAAGAATAAAGCTGTTCTCTACTTGTGAATTTACATATTGTAAAATGCCATTACCTCTACAGGGGTTCATTTCATATGTAAGTTTAGGTCTTTCCTGAAGTGACATCCCAGTTTTCCTCCTTCCTTCCTTGCTGGGAAAAATGTGTCTCTCATCCTCCTCTCTTCTCTGTCCTTAGACCCTCTTCTACCTATGAAATTCTATCAAATATGCAACAATTTCTAACCCAGTGAGCAAAACCCAGTGAGCTATGAGGAACTTACCTACACAAGTTCCCACAAGGCATATTTTGTCCTTAGTCTTGCCTCACAGGCCACAGGATGGGGTGCAAAGGGTAGAAATCAAAAATAAAGTGAAAAGCTCACAGGAACTCATGTTCTTGCAGCAATAAGACACAGTATGACAACTTAAAAGAAAGAGTGTTCTGTTAAAAAGAGAGAGAGAGAGGTGGCTCATGTGCCACCTCCCAATATGGCAGTGGTGTGAGTGAAAGGAGATGACAGTATGTGAAGGCGAATGTGAGTTATTATTAATAAGCACCTGAAAAACCAGCCTGAGCATAGTACCATGTGACTCATACTTTCACTAAAAGCAGAATTTAAATTAAACGGCCACGTGGGTCAAATTTTTTAAATTTCTTGATTTAGACACCAGTGAAATAGCTATAAATGTTGAAACCCCATAACATAAGCTTTCAAAAGAGATGTTTCCACTTTTTGGCAAATAGAAATAAGCACTTCCATCCCCCAGGCACTCAGGGGTACCTGGGTGATTGTTTGCCCAGGGAATGAGGAAATGGTTGCTGCTGGGTGGGGCTATCTCCCTGGGCCCTGGCTCTGTTCCTTTTTTTCTTATTGTACTTCTTCTCCAGCAGGGCTAATTAATCTTTCAATTTTTCCGTGGCTAATGGTCAATAATAAGTGCCCCATGCAAAAAGTACAAGGTCCTCAGCTAAAGGAAATCTTTCACCAAAATACCATCAATGCAGTTTGAAGTGTTAATCATCTCTCCTAACATCCTTTTTGAGTAACATATTTTGTGACTTTTCAGGTTTTAGAGACTTCTATATTTTATTTATTTATTTATTTATTTATTTAGTTAGTTAGTTAGTTCGTTCGTTCGTTCGTTCGTTCGTTCGTTAGTAGAGACAGGGTCTCACTATGTTCCCTGGGCTGGTCTTGAATTCCTGGCCTCAAGCAATCCTCCCTCCTCAGCCTCCCGAAGAGCTGGAATAACAGGCATGAGGCACCGTGCCCAGCAGGACTTGTATATTTTATAGATACAAGTCTCTAAAATATTTAGCGGGCTTGTATATTTAAAGAGCTTTATATTTTGAGAGCAGGCATATTTTGCCTCCGCTGGTGGATAATTGGTATGCCCAAAATGAAACCCATTAAGTGTTGAGTTAGGTACTGAAAGGGGCTTCAAGTTCCTTTTTGGAGTTTGCAGAGGCTGTCACAGCTCCCACTGCCTCCTTCAGTCAAAATCCTGACTCTCCTAGAGGCAGTGAGTGAGGATGTGCATGTGTGTGTGGTATTGGTCAATTATTAAAGTTTAACAAGTAAGTGCTTGGGGTTAAATAGGGGAAAGATCACAGTATGGATAGTATGAAAAGCTATCTCTTGCCTGGTGGATTTTTGTTTGTTTGTTTGTATTTTTGAGACAGAGTCTCACTCTGTCACCCAGGCTGGAGTGTAGTGGTACCATCTCGGCTCACTGCAACCTCTGCCTTCTGGGTCCAAGCGATTCTCCTGCCTCAGTCTCCTGAGTAGCTGGGATTACAGGTGCCCACCACCATGCCCAGCTATTTTTTGTGTTTTTAGTAGAGAAGGGGTTTAGCCATGTTGACCAGGCTAGTCTTGAACTCCTGACCTCAAGTGATCCACCCGCCTCAGCCTCCCAAAGTGCTGGGATTACAGGAGTGAGACACCATGCCCAGCCTGCTTGGTGGTTTGGAGCATGTCCCTTGGAGAATCTAGACCTTTAATTGAGACCTAATTCTACCACTTACCAGCTATGAACTTGAGCAAACTACTTTATATCTCTGCGTTCCTCCATTCCTTGTCTGTGAAATGAAAGGGATAATACCATCATCTTGGTAGGGCAACCAGGCAGAAGATCAATAATGAAATAGAGGAGCTGAATAACACTGTAGGCCAAATGGACCTAGCAGACATACACAAAACACTCCAATCAGCAATAGTAGAATACACATTTTTTTTTCAACTGCAGATGGATCATTCTCCAGGATAGACCATACGTTAGGCCACAAGTTTTAATACATTTAAAAGGATTGAAATCACACAAAGTATCTTTTTTTTTTTTTTTTTTTTTTGATATGGAATCTCCCTCTGTTGCCCAGTCTGAAGTGCAGTGGTGTGATCTCAGCTAACTGCACCCTCCGCCTCTCGGGTCCAAACAATTCTCCTGCCTCAGCCTCCTGAGTAGCTGGGATTACAGGCACCTGCAATCATGTCTGGCTAATTTCTGTATTTTTAGTAGGGACGGGGGTTCACCATGTTGGCCAGGCTGGTCTCGAACTCCTGACCTCAAGTGATCTGCCTGCCTCGGCTTCCCAAATTGCTGAGATTACAGGTGTGAACCACCATGTCCGGCCTCAAAATACCTTTTTTCATCAAAATGAAAAATTAGAAATCAATAGCAGAAGGAAAAGTGGAAAATCCACAAATATGTGGAAATCAAACAACACACTCTTGAACAACCAATGGATCAAAGAACAAATCACAGAGGAAATTAGAAAATACATGAGACAAAGCAGGGGGCGGTGGCTCATGCCTGTAATCCCAGCACTTTGGGAGGCCGAGACGGGTGGATCACTCGAGGTCGGTGACAGCAGGAGAATTGCCATCTTGGACAAGCCTCTCATTCTAAAGTTCACTTTAATAAAAAATCACCTAAATCCAAGGGGCATCCGCCTAATCTAAGGTCAACATGACCATAAATAACAGATAATATCTCCAACCAGAAACATTCCAAACTCCTCCCCAACCAGAAACATGCTAGCCCCTAAATAAGCCCCCTCCAGACGGGAAGATACTAGCCCAGATAACCCCCCTCCAGCCAGAAAGATGTCTGCCCCAACATAACCTCCCCTCCTCCCAGAGAGACTCCAACCCCGCCATCAACTTCTCCACACACATCAACACTCCAAGCTTGTGATAAGCCCCCTCACCCTAAAACCGATATGTACTCGTATTCTGTAAGAGAAAGCACTCCTGACCGCAGTCTGCCAGGAGCGCCTTCAGGTTTTAACTAAGAAAACCTGTCTTTAACTGCCAGCGGCGTTTCATCTTTCTTTCCTCTTTCTTTAACTCTGACAGTCAGGAGTTCGAGACCAGCCTGGGCAACACGGTGAAACCCCGTCTTTATTAAAAATACAAAAATTAGCAGTTGTGATGGTGCATGCCTGTAATCCAGCTACTCAGGAGGCTGAAGCAGGAGAATTGCTTGAACCTGGGAGGTGGAGGTTGCAGTGAGCTGAGATTGCACTCCAGCCTGGATGACAGAGTAAGACTCAGTCCAAAATTTATGAAATGCAGTGAAAACAGTGCTAAGAGGGAAATGTATGGCTATAAACAAATTAATAGGGAAGAAAGATCTCAAATCAACAACCTAACTTTATACCATAAGGAAGTAGAAAAAAAATAAAAACAAACTAAGCCCAAAGCCAGTAGAAGAAAGGAAATAATAAAGATTAGAGCGGAGTTAAACAAAACAGGAATAGAAAAATAATAGAGAGAGTCAACAAAATCAGGAGTTGGTTTTTTGAAAAGATTTTAAAAATGGACAAACTTGTAGCTAAACTGAGGAAGTAAAAAAGAAGGAAGACTGAAATAACAAAAATCAGAAGTGAAAGAGGGGACATTATTACTAATTTTACAGAAATAAAAACTATTATTATAAGGGAGTACTATGCACAGTTATGCACCAGCAAATTGGATAATCCAGATAAAATGGACAAATTCCTAAAAACATATACCCTACCAAGACTGAATTATGAAGAAACAGAAAATCTGAACAGACCTAGAACTATAAAGAAGACTAAATCAGACTAAAAAACCTCCCAACAAAGAATTCACTGAAAAAAAATCTTCCAAACATTTAAAGAAAAATTAACACTAATCTTTCTCAAACTCTTTCAAAAAAATTAAACAAGAAAGAATAATTTTTAACTCATCCTGCAAGGCCAGCATTACCATTATACCAAAGTCAGACAAAGACACTCCAAGAAAAGAAATCACTGGGATGCAAAAATCTGCCAGAAAATACTAGCAAATAGAATTCAACAGCCCGTTTAAAGAATTATACATTATGACCAAGTGGAATTTATCCTTGAATGGAAGGATGACTCAAAGCACAAAAATCAATCCATGTACTAATAATACACCATAGGCCAGGGGCAGTGGCTCACGCCCATGATCCCAATACTCTGGGAGGCTGAGGCGGGCAGATCACTTGCGGTCAGGAATTTGAGACCAGCCTGACCAACGTGGTGAAACCTCGTCTCTACTAAAAATTCAAAAATTAGCCAGGTGTGGTGCCACATGCCTGTAATTTCAGCTACTCAGGAGGCTGAGGCAGGAGAATCGCTTGAAACTGGTAGGCAGAGGTTGCAGTGAGCCAAGATCACTTGCCAATGCACTCCAGCCTGGGAGACAGAGCAAGACTCTGTCTCAAAATAGTAATAATAATAATACACCATAAAAACAGACTGAAAAGGGAAAAACGCATGATAATCTGTACTGATGCAGAAAAAACACTTGACAAAATTCAACACCCTTTTATGATACAAAACACTGAGCAGGTAGAAGGAAACTACCTCAGCATAATAAAGGTCATATATGAAAAGCCCACAGCTAACAACATAGTCAATTGCGAAAGACTAAAAGCTTTTTCCCTAAGATCAGGAACAAGAAAATTCTGGGTTTTTTTTTGGTTTTTTTTGGTTTTTTTTTTTTGAGACGGAGTCTTGCTCTGTCGCCCAGGCTGGAGTGCAATGGCTTGATCTTGGCTCACTGCAACCTCTGCCTCCCAGGTTCACGCAATTCTCCTGCTTCAGTCTCCCCAGTAGCTAGGATTACAGGCACCTGACACCATGCCCCACTAATTTTTGTATTTTTGTAGAGACGGGATTTCACCATGTTGGCCAAGCTGGTCTCGAACTCCTGACCTCAGGTGATCCTCCTGCCTCAGCCTCCCAAAGTGCTGGGATTATAGGGGTGAGCCACCCTGCCTGGCCAACAATTTCTACTCAACACAGTCCTGGAGGTTCTGGGCAAAGCAATTAGTCAAGAAAAACAAGTAAATGGCATCCATATTTGAAAGGAAGAAAAAGACTCTCTCTGTTCACAGATAATAAGACTTTATGTTTAGAAAACCCTAAATAGGCTGGGTGCAGAGACTCATGCCTGTAATCCCAGCACTTTGGGAGGCCGAGGCGGGAGGATCACCAGGTCAGGAGATCGAGACCATTCTGGCTAACACGGTGAAACCCCATCTTTACTAAAAACACAAAAAATTAGCCGGGCATGGTGACGGGCGCCTGTAGCCCCAGCTACTTGGGAGGCTGAGGCAGGAGAATGGCGTGAACCTGGGAGGCGGAGCTTGCAGTGAGCCGAGATCGCCCTACTGCACCCCAGCCTGGGCGACAGAGCGAGACTCCGTCTCAAAAAAAAAAGAGAGAGAGAGAGAAAGAAAGAAAATAGACCGGGCGCGGTGGCTCAAGCCTGTAATCCCAGCACTTTGGGAGGCCGAGACGGGCGGATCACGAGGTCAGGAGATCGAGACCATCCTGGCTAACACGGTGAAACCCCGTCTCTACTAAAAAGTACAAAAAACTAGCCGGGCGAGGTGGCGGGCGCCTGTAGTCCCAGCTACTCGGGAGGCTGAGGCAGGAGAATGGCGGGAACCCGGGAGGCGGAGCTTGCAGTGAGCTGAGATCTGGCCACTGCACTCCAGCCTGGGCGACAGAGTGCGACTCTGTCTCAAAAAAAAAAAAAAAAAGAAAACAACCCTAAATAAAGGCTGGGCACCGTGGCTTATGCCTATAACCCTGGCACTTTGGGAGGCCAAGGCGGGTGGATCACCTGAGGTGAGGTCGGGAGTTCTAGACCAGCCTGACCAACATGGAGAAACTCCATCTCTACTAAAAATACAAAATTAGCCGGGCATGGTGGCACATGCCGGTAATCCCAGCTACTTGGGAGGCTGAGGTGGGTGGGAGAATCGCTTAAAACTGGGAGGTGGAGGTTGCGGTGAGCCAAGATGGCGCCATTGCACTCCACCCTGGGCAACAAGAGCGAAACTCCGTCTCAAAAAAAAAAAAAAAAGAAAAGAAAACCCTAAATGTTTCTGAAAATTGTTAGGACTGATACATGAATGTAGCAAAGTTGCAGGATAAAAAATCAACAGGCAAAGTCAGTTACAATTCTATATGCCAAGAATGAACAATCTGATAAGAAAAATGTTTTAAACTATTTTATTTATTTATTTTAATTTTATTTATTTATTTATTTATTTGAGACAGAGTCTCACTCTGTTGCCAGGCTGGAATGCAGTAGTGTGATCTCGGCTCACTGCAACCTCTGCCTCCTGGGTTCAAGCGATTCTCCTGCCTCAGCCTCCCAAGTAGCTGGTACTATAGGCACGCACCACTATGCCCAGCTAATTTTTGTATTTTTAGTAGAGACGGGGTTTCACTATGTTGGCCAGGATGGCCTTGATCTCCTGACCTCCTGATCCACCCACCTCGACCTCCCAAAGTGCTGGGATTACAGGTGTGCGCCACTGTGCCCAGCTGAAAACAATCTTAAAAAAGAATCCAGCTGGAGGACTCACCCCCTCCTGATTTCAACAAAGCTACAATAATCAAAACAGTGTGGTACTGGCATTAAAAAAAAAAAAAAAAAAGACATATAGACCAATGGAATGGGGTAGACAGCCCCAAAATAAACCATTACATCTGTTACAAATATAGTCAAATAATTTTCAACAAGGGTGATAAGACCATTCAATGGAGAAAGGACAGTCTTTTCAAAAATTAGTGTTGGGAAAACTGGATGTCCACATGCAAAAAAAAGGAAGTAGGACTCCTATATCATATCTAAAATTAACTCAAAATAGATTGAAAACATAAATATAAGACCTGAAACTATAAAACTCTTAGAAGAAAACATACAAGAAAATCTTCAAGACATAAGATCTGGCAGTGACTTTTTGGATATAACACCAACACATAGACAACAATAAAAAATACATAAATTGGATTACATCAAAATTAAAAACTTCTTTGAATCAAAGGACACTATCAACAGAGTGAAAAGGCAAAAACCCATGGAATGGGATAAAATATTTGCAAATCATATATCTAATAAGGAGTTAATAGCTAGAATATATAGAGAACTCTCACAAGTCAACAACAACAAAACAACCCAATTTAAAAATGGGCAAAGAACTTCAAAGAAGATATACAAATGGCCAATAAGCCCATGAAAAGATGCTCAATATTACCACTCATTAGGGAAATCCAAAGCAAAACCACCTCATGAGATACCACATCATACATATTAGAATGGCCGCTATCAAAAACAAACAAAAATCACAAACACCAAAAGCAAAAAATAACAAGTGTTGGCAAGAAATGGTGAATGTGGGGCCCTCCTACACTGCTGGTAAGAATGTAAAGTGGTGCGGCCACTATGGAAAATCACATGACGGCTCCTCAAAAAATTAAAAATAGAACTACCACATTATCCAGCAGTTCTCTTTCTGAGTATACACCCAAAATAGTTGAAAGTAGGGCCTTGGAGAGAGATTTGTATACCTATATTCATAGCAGCATTCACAATAACCAAAAGGTAGAAGCAACCCAAATGTCGATTGATGAATGAGTAGATAAACAAATTGTGATATATACCTACCGTAGAATATTATTCAGCCTTAAAAAGGAAGTACACTCTCACACGTACTACAACATGGATGAAATTTGAGGACATTATCCTATATGGAATAAGCTACAGGATTAAGTGAAATAAGCTAGTCACAAAATACTGTATGATTCCACATATATGAGGTCCCTGGAGTAGACAAACTCATAGAGACAGAATAGTGATTTCCAGAGCCTGGGAAACTGAGGGAATCAAGCTGTTGTTTAATGGGTACAGAGAAACTAGTAGTGTTTGGGAAGATGAAAATGTCTGGTGATGGATGGCAATGATGGTTGTACGACAATGTGAATGTACCTTAATGCTGCTTAAAATGGCTAAAATGGTAAGTTTATGTTCATTATATTTTACCATACTTTAAAAAAATTACTGTATTGGAAAAAAATAATAGAATAGCAGGTTTTCTATTAAAATTGCCTTTAATTACCAAAAAATCAGTAAGATTTAATGTAGGGTTTTTTGCAGATACCCATTACCAAATTAAGTTTTTTTTAAAAAGTTTATTATTATTATTATTTTGAGATGGAGTCCCACTCTTATCACCCAGGCTGGAGTGCAGTTGTGCAATCTTGGCTCACTGCAACCTCCACCTCCTTGGTTCAAGCCATTCTCCCACCTCAGACTCCCGAGTAGCTGGGATTATAGGTACGCACCACCACACCAGCTAATTTTTTGTATTTTTGGTAGAGATGGAGTTTTGCCGTGTTGGCCAGGCTGGTCTCGATCTCCTAACCTCAGGTGATCCACCCGCCTTGGTGTCCCAAAGTGCTAGGATTACAGGTGTGAGCCGCTGCCCCCAGCCAGAAGTTTTCTTCTCTTCACAGTTTGCAGTGAGTTTTTACTTTGAATGAATATTGAATTTTGGTGAAGACTTTCCTGCATCTGAGTAAATTATACAATTTTCCTCCTTTATTCTCTTAGTACAGAAGTTACATTGTTTTTCAAATATTGAACCAACTTCATAATTTTGGAATAAACATAAATTGGTTGGGAAAAATAATACCACCAGCTTATCTTAAGATTATTATATAATATGCAACATAATAATTGGCAGTACAATAAGTGCTCAATAAATGTTTTCAGCCATTTTTAAAATCACAAACTTGAGAGAAATGGCTGAAATGTTACTCTCAATTCTCCTGCAAGAGTTTACTAAGCAAATATATACAACTCTTTTATAGCAATAAAAATAAATAATTTTAAAAATTCTTGCTGAGGATTCTGTCCTTTGAATTCTTGGGGAACAGTATCTGAGTGATCTGTGGCCAGCGATTTATCCAACAGAATTATTTATAAGAATAGATTGCTGCAAATATTGGGAGTTCCTAAATATGAAACAAGCATTGTCACCAGGGAATGCTGAGAATACTGCAAGATAAATAGAAATTTAACACTCAATGTGCTTAAGTAGTAGTCACAATAATTAATACTCTTAAGCAGAATTATATGCCAAATTCTGGCCAGGACATAGCATTAGACAGTTTTTCTGCCCAAAGAGCACTTTGCTGCTCACTTATTTACATTTTCCATTATTTGGAACCCAAATAGATTTTTCTTACTTTATTACATTAAAGGTCACTGTGGAACACAGTTAGAGAGAACCCAAAAGTGTTTTTAAGATTTCAATGTGGTCGTCTGGGTAGTTTTTAGACCAAAAGTTGCCATCTAGTGGCACTAATTATTAGTGCAGACACAGTGAAACAAAAGGAAGAAAAAAGGGAACCTAATATTTTTCTAGAAACTATTCTGTGCCAAGCATTGCGATAGGTACTTTATTTCTTTACATCTTTGAGTCTTCTCCCATCTTCTTTGTTATAAATGTGTCACTTCTGTCATGCCTTCTTACAAGCTGATGATGAGAAGCAAAAGAGATGTTTCTGTTAACATTTCATGGACATAGAATAGAAAAAAAGCCAGAGAGGAATAGTCTAGAAATGGAAGCTTCATTAAAAGAGAGAGAGCAATACAGAATGAGGAGTTCTAGGACTCACATATCAGGCACCTTCTTCCATGATCATGTGAGTTACATGAATCAGTGGATCTCCACATTGCCTCGGATGTAAGAACTCTGTAGAAAGCAGTGAGAACAGTGACCATGATGCTGATAGCTGTATGAGAAGCTTTTTGAGGACAGAGACCACATCATATAGTGTTTGCATTCTCTGTGGTCCACAAAGCCTCTTCTGTAAGAGCACTCATCCTGTTCATGAGAACTCCACCTTTATGACCTAATCACCTTTGGAAGGTGCAAGATGAATAGAAATTTATCACCTCCACACCTACAAATACAATCACATTAGGGATTAGGTGTCAACATGTGATTTTTTTTTTTTTTTGAGGCGAAGCCTGGCTCTGTTGTCCAGGCTAGGGTACAGTGGCACTATCTCCACTCACTGCAACCTCCACCTCCCAGAATCAAGCGATTCTCCTGCCTCAGCCTCCTGAGTAGCTGGGATTACAGGCATGCACCACCATGCTGGGCTAATTTTGTATTTTCAGTAGAGCCAGGGTTTTGCCGTGTTGGCCAGGCTGGTTTCAAACTCCTGACCTCAGATAATCCGCCTGCCTTGGCCTCCCAAAGTGCTGGGATTACAGGTGTGAGCCACTGCGCCCAGCCTCAACATGTAAATTTTGAGGGGACTTAAACATTCACTCTACAGAAGAAACTAAATATCCCCACTCCTCTGAGGGCAAGAGGAAGAAACGCTGAGAAGGACTTTGGGTCTGCCTCCTGCTCTGTACACAAGCCTGTGTCCAGGTGGCTGGGAAAGGAACCCTGAAGACTTTCCTGACTAGTCACTTAAAGTCCACTTCATCAATTACGGATGCCCCAGCTACCTTGGGAGAAATGGCCTCTTGCCCAGCAGGGATTCTGAGTGAGAGCTTTCACAAGAATGTTGACTGAAGGAGATAATCAATACTCTTGCAGTTATTTCAAACACAACAGCCTATTCAGGCAACTCAATTACTCTCACACCTCCTTTTCTGACTTACTTTCAGAACCTTGTCAAAGGCTAGTAGTGTTGGGTGCCTTTTTTTTTTTTTTTTTTTTTGGTTCATTTACTTACACCATTCAAGCATACTCTTTTCCTGGTAGAGTTTTTTCTGCTTTCTGGATAAAGACACCCAATGTCCAAAAGTGAACAGCATGGGAATATGGAGACTTATCAGATGGAACTTTGACCTCCAAAGAGGCCTTGCTGTGTCTTTTCTTCCTTCCTTGTCTGTTTTGTCATTTCCTTTTTTTTTTTTTTTTGAGACAATCTTGCTCTGTCACTCAGGCTGGAGTGCAGTGGCACGATCTTGGCTCACTGCAACCTCCACAGCCTGGGTTCAAGTGATTCTTCTCCCTCTGTCTACAGAGTAGCTGGGATTACAGGCACCCACCCCCATGCCCAGCTAATTTTTGTAAGTAGAGACTGGGTTTCACCATGTTGGCCAGGCTGGTCTACAACTCCTGACTTCCGGTGATCCACCCACCTCGGCCTCCCAAAGTGCTGAGATTACAGGCATTAACCACCATGTCTGGCCTATTTTATCATTTCTTATTTTCATTTTTTTGGTTCTTTTTATCTGGCAGTGTTGTAGGAATTACTAAGAATTATTGGCTGGGCGCAGTGGCTCACAGCCTGTAATCCCTGCTCTTTGGGAGGCCAGGGTGGGTGGATCACTGGACGTCAGGAGTTCCAGACCAGCCTGACCAACAAGGTGAAACCCCATCTCTACTGAAAAATACACAATTAGCCGGGCTTGGTGGTAGGCGCCTTTAGTCCCAGCTACTCTGGAGGCTGAGACAGGAGAATTGATTGAACCCAGGAGGTGGGGGTTGCAGTGAGCTGAGATCATGCCACCGCACTCCAGCCTTGGAGGGATGGAGCCAGACTCCATCTCAAAAAAAAAAAAAAAAAAAAGAAAAGAAAGAAAGAAATTATTTTAGGCAGATAGAGACAAAAAGGGGTCCTTTGGAAGTTTTCGTTTTTTAAAGCGTCTCTGGAAAAGTTTCTTGTAAAGCCCCAGCCAGCTCTTAGAGCCAGGCTGGCAACCTTTGATATGCAAATGATGGCCATTAGAAACTGGGTTCACCCAAACATGGCCATTCCTGCAGCCTTCTTGCCCTTGCCCCACATGTTCCTGGCAACATGGCTGCCCCCACATATCCCCACATGTGTAGAACATCATGGCACCCTGTATTTGCATATTAAAAGACTAGGGTAGGAGAGCCAGCTTTTTCAGGGGCTAACTGAATGACATGCCTGGCCAAACCAATCCCCTGAGCCCTATGCAAATCAGACACCGCCTCGTCCAGCCTCTATTACATACCTGGCTGGTATCCGTGGCAGGTGGGGTTTCCTCTTTTGGCTTTGGAGCCCCTGCTCCCTCTGTCTCTGTATGGGCCAGTGTCTTCCTTCTGTCTTCTCCCTTCCTTCTTGCCTACTAAACTCTCTGCTCATTAAAACTACTCCACGTCTGTCCCTGCCCTTTTCTCTAATTTGACTTGAGATGAAGAACCTGGTGTTCCTTTACTCATCATTAAATCTCAGAGCTAAAAACGTTGCCTTAAAATTTTTTTTGAAGAACAGGTTTATAGAAATTAGTGGTCTCAGAACTGGAATAGGGACTTAATTTTTGTCGAGTTAGGGCTGTAGGAGAAACCAGGAAAAGCATTATCGTTCTCTCAACAGCTGAGACAGAGATTTAGGGGGGTATGTTGAGGCACACCACTTCCCTAAATTTAGCAACTTGCTAGAGAGCTCCAAGACTCAATAGGAAGTTATACTCATGGCTCAGATTTATTACAGCCAGTGATACAGAATAAAAGCAAGCAGGAAATAGACGTGCAATGGAGGAGTCCAGAGAGGTCTCACACAGGCTTCAGATGTCCTTCCTTGTCCGAGACCACAGGAGTACTCTCTGGCAGCAAACTACAGGAATGTGTGTGGAATGTCTCTGTCCAGGGAAACCCACCAGAGTATCAGGGTGCAAGGTTTATGGGGAGAGGATGGTCACATATGCATATTATCTTAGCAACCAACCATGGCAACCAAAATTGAGAACCCAATACAGAATCCAGGTGCCCATCCTCAATCTTGATTTTTATTTTTCTTTGAGACAGAGTCTCACTCCATCACCCAGGCTAAAGTGCAGTGGCGTGATCTCAGCTCACTGCGAACTCTGCCTCCCGGGTTCAAGTGATTCTCCCGCCTCAGCCTCCCAAGTAGCTGGGATTATAGGCACATGTCACCACACCTGGCTAATTTTTGTATTTTTCTTAGTAGAGACGGGGTTTCACCATGTTGGCCAGGCTGGTCTCTATCCCTGACCTCAAGTGATCCTCCAGCCTCAGCCTCAGCTTCCCAAAGTGCTGGGATTACAGGTGTGAATCACCATGCCCGGCCACTCAATTCTGATGTTTGTGTGAAGAAATTTGACCAGTTGATCTGGCACAGTCCATTGCTCCTGGTGTGTATGAGAAAATCACCAATCACTAACGATCACACAGAACATTCCAGGGACCACATTCCCAGAGGTTGGCCAATAGTCAATCATGGTACCCTGACACATGCAAGGAGTAGGCTACCAGATCTGCTTGTTAACTCTTTCCTCCCAGGAGGGCACTAGTACCTCCCAACTGGTGGCACCAGGAAGTCAGGAGCTGAAAATGTACAACTATGACCCAGGTTGGTCAATTAGGTTTTCCTGTAAAATTGACTGTCCATCAACTATCAACATAAATACCAATTCATCACTAATTTAAATTCATTAACTGATATGACATTCCAAACAAAATTAAAAGAAGGAAATATATTTACGCACAAGTCAAGTATCATCCTCATCCTAGAGGAAATATAAATGAAAGGCATTTGAAAATGATAAGCATTAGGTAAGCGTGACCCTTGTTAATGCCCTGCAGGACAGGCAATTAGGCTCAGGCCTTCCCTACAAAGAACCCAACCTGCTTAATGGATGATCTCAGAGGCAGATAAGTGCACTTCACCGGTCAGAAGCTTTGGACCCTGGTCCCCTCTTCTCTGTTCCCTGAGCCTGAGCAAGACAGTTGTGGAGTTTTTCTCTTGATTACTTTTTTTTCTTTTTCTTTTTCTGAAGTGGAGTCTGTGAGATCTTGGCTCCCTGCAACCTCCACCTCCAAAGTTCAAGTGATTCTTGTGCCTCAGCCTCCTGAGTAGCTGAGACTACAGGCACCCGCCACCACGCCCAACTGATTTTTTGTATTTTTAGTGAAGATGAGGTTTCATGTTGGCCAGGCTGGTCTCAAATTCCTGATCTCAAGTGATCCGTCTGCTTTAGCCTCCCAAAGTGCTGGGACTACAGGCGTGAACCACCACGCCTGGCTTCTTGATAACTCTCTTTAGCTGAAAGTCACTCATTCCTTGACCCACTCACATTTCCCGTGGATGCTCAAACTAGGTGCCTTTTCTCAAAGAGAACTCCATTTACTTTTCCAAAGAGTTTTTTTTTTTCTGGGAAAATTTCCCCTCTAAATTCATTCTTACTGTAGACTTCTTTGTCCAAATCAGAAACAGAAATTGCATTACCCTCTGCCACCCAACACTATGTTTAGCCACTTTTGTTTAGATATTCGAGATGATCTAATCCAGTTTTCTCATTTCCAGGTACAAACTTTTATTTTTATCTTAGACCTGGGGTTTTGGTCTGTCGCCAGGTTGGAGTGCAGATGTGCAATTCTAGCTCACTGCAGCCTCAGCTCCTGGGCTCAGGGGATCCTCCCCCTCAGCGTCCTGTAGCTAGGACTACAGGAGTGCACCACCATCCCAGCTATTTTTTTTAAATTTTTTGTTTTTCTTTTTTTATAGTCTCTAATTGAAGTTATTTATTTAGTTTTTGACAGCTCTGTCACCCAGGCTGGAGTGCAGTGGTGCAATCTTGGCTCACTGCAACCTTTGACTCCTGGATTCAAGCAATTCTCCTGCCTTAGCCTCCCAAGGAGCTGGAATTACAAGCACACGCCACCACATCCAGCTAATTTTTGTATTTTTAGTAGAGGCAGGGTTTCTCCATGTTGGCCATGCTGATCTGGAACTCCTGACCTCAGGTGATTTGCCCGCCTTGGCCTCCCAAAGTGTTGGGATTACAAGCATGAGCCACTGCACCTTTCTTCAGATACAGATTGAAGCCCGAGGCCACCTCACCTATCCAAGGTCCCACAACTTACGGGTGACACCTGCCTCTTGTCCTGCAACCTCATGCACTACCTCCCGCTGCACACGGCACAGGGCCCACAGCATGCTGGGGCCTCTCATGGAACAGCTGACCTAGGCCCACCAACCTGGTGTCATAACAGGGTTCTACAATGTTTTTATTATTTACTGATGGATTTGAAATGCTTAGGGAGGATATTGTAATGGACCCGGCAAATGGTAGCTTGGGAGCCAGGATCATAAATTCACTTGACTAAAATTTTGGAGCATAATTTTTTTTTCTTTAAGGAAAAGGGGCCAGGTTTGGTGGCTCACTCCTGTAATCCCAGCACTTTGGGAGGCCGAGGTAGGCAGATCACTTGAGGTCAGGAGTTCGAGACCACCTGGGCCAGCATGGTGAAACCCCATCTCTACTAAAAATACATAAATCAGCCAGGCATTGTGGTGGGCGCCTGTAATCCCAGCTACTTGGGAGGCTGAGGCAGGAGACTCTCTAGAACCCAGGAGGCAGAGATTGCAGTGAGCCGAGATTGCGCCGCTGCACTCCAGCCTGGGTGACAGAGAGAGACTCCCATCTTTAAAAAAATAAAAATAAAAATAGGGCTGGGTGCTATTTTTTTTATTAGCGGTGGCTGGCTATTATTTTATTAATTAGCCAGCCAATAAATAATAATAATTATGTATTATTTTATTAGTGGTGGTGGCTATTATGTTATTAGTGGTGGCTAGGTGTGGTGGCTCACACCTGTAATCCCAGCACTTTGGGAGGCCGAGGCAGGCGGATCACGAGGTCAAGAAATCAAGACCATCCTGGCCAACATAGTGAAACCCCATCTTTACTAAAAATACAAAAATTAGCCAGGCGCAGTGGCACATGCCTGTAGTCCCAGCTACTTGGGAGGCTGAGGCAGGAGAATCGCTTGAACCTGGGAGGTAGAGGTTGCAGTGAGCCGAGATCGTGCCACTGCATTCCAACCTGGGCGACAGAGCGAGACTTCGTCTCAATAAATAAATAAATAAATAGTATTTGAGAAGGCCAAATGAAGGAGAGAAGACGGCAGAAAAACCCAGGAATTAAAGTCAATTAATTTAACATCAGTAACTGAAAAAAATAATGAGATTGTAGTCTCATTATTTTTTTGAGTATAGTTACCTTCATGGAGCATCTATAGTCACCTTCATGGAGACTATAGTCACCTTCATGGAGCATCAGGAAATGAACAAGGCAGCACATTCCTTCTTAGATAATAAATCATGTTAAATTCACCAGAGTTGTTCTGACAAGATTATAAATTTACTGCGTGGAATAATGTGCTGGACATTGTATTTCTGTACATGGTGAGTCTAATGAGAAACAAATGCAGTTCTCATATTCTTCTTCTTCTTTTTTTTTTTTTTTTTTTGAGTTGGAGTCTCGCTCTGTTGCCAGGTTGGAGAGCAGTGGTGCCATCTCAGCTCACTGCAACCTCCACCCCTCGGGTTCAAGTGATTCTTCTGCCTCAGCCTCCCAAGTAGCTGGGATTACAGGCATTGCCACCAAGCCCAGCTAATTTTTTTTTTTTGTATTTTTAGTAGAGACAGGGTTTCGCCATATTGTCCAGTATGGTCTCGATCTCTTGACCTCGTGATCAGTCTGCCTTAGATTCCCAAAGTGCTGGGATTACAGGCATAAGCCACCGCGCCTGGCCTCTTCTTTTTTTTGAGATATGATCTCACTCTGTCACCCAGGAAGGAGGGCAGTGGTACCATCATGGCTTACTGCAGCCTCGACCTTCCAGGCTCAAGCGATTCTCCCTCCTCACCCACCTGAGAAGCTGGGACTACAGGCACGTGCCACCACACCTGGCTACCTTTTTGGTAGAGTTAGGGTCTCATTATGTTGCCCAGGCTGGTCTTGAACTCCCGGGTTCAAGTGATCTTCTCACTTCGACACCTCACAGTGTTGGGATTACAGGCACGAGCCACCAGGCCCGGCCCGATTCTTTCCTTATCTGGATTTCAGCCAGGTACTTCCACCCAATCCTACACAGAGATTGTATTCAGAATCCCAACAGAACCAGATGGCCATTCAGCCCAGTATTGCATTAGTAAGTAGCAAGGATGAAGACAGCTCAGTTCTGAGCTGGGTCCCGTAAACACCCTGTCCACAGCCTCAAAGGTGTGGTGGGAGAAGCAATTTCTTTCATGTCTCGTCCCCAGTCCTGTGGGGCTGTTGGGCAGTTGCTGCGTCTGCAGAGATGAAGTTTCCCGCGGGCGTCTCCCCACTCACGCAGAGCAGCAGCTGGGGTCCTCCTCTTGCAGAAGCCCAACAGGCTGCCGCGAGTCGCCCCACACTCTGATGGTCTCACTCATGATCAGAGGGGAGCGCCACTTCAACACTGAGAGACAGCCACATAATGCTGAACTTAACCTGCTGTTTAGAACGAGGCCATTACAGTTGTTCTGTTTTCGAAGTCTCATGGATAAAAAGAAAACAATCAAGAAATACACTTTTAGGTTTCTTTTTTCCAGAAATTATATAATCGTGGATCCTTTTTCCAGGGTTTTCCTCTTGTCATTTCAAAATAAAAAGTCTCCCTTGGTTGGGCATGGTGACTCACGCCTGTAATCCCAGCACTTTGGGAGGTCAAGGTGAGTGGATCACTTGAGGTCAGGAGTTAGAGACCAGCCTGGTCAACTTGGTGAAACCCTGTCTCTACTAGAAATACAAAAATTAGCTGGCTGTGGCAGTGCACACCTGTAATCCCAGCTACTCGGAAGGCTGAGGCAGGAGAATAGCTTGAACCCAGGAGGTAGAGGCTGCAGTGAGCCGGGATAGCGCCACTGCACTCCAGCCTGGGCAACAGTGAGACTCCATCTCAAGAAAATAAAAACAAAAAAAAAATTCTCCCCTCAATTCCCCATTTTTTTTTCCAAACCATGTGACTTCAATGGAGTGAGAAATAAAATCTGACTGTGTTTAGTAACCTGCCTGCTTTCCCGTTCCTCTGCCCTCTCCTCACACCCTGTAACCAAATCCAAACCTAGACTCTACTGCACGACAGCCAGTAAATCAGCAGACAAGGTGTTGGGGAAGGGAGGCGACTTTATTTAGAGAGCCGCAAATCAAGAAGACGGCGGACTGCTGTCCTAACACTGTAACTCATCATGAGTTAATACTAACTTTGGGCCCCTGTTATGTTAGGAAAGGGGAAGAGGAAGGGGGATGAGACCAAGAGGTGACTGATGACCGCAGATATCTGGGCACTAGCAAGGACCTGAAGAGGTTGGGAACCTTCTCTGTCTTGGTCATGAGACAATGTTCCTATACATCTTTTTTTTTTTTCCTTTTGAGACGGAGTCTCACTCTGTCGCCCAGGTTAGGGTGCAGCAGCACAATCACTGCAACTTCCACCTCCTGGGTTCAAGCGATTCTCCTGCCTCAACCTCCCCAGTAGCTGGGGTTACAGGTGTGCACCACCACGCCTGGCTAATTCTAGAATTTTTAGTAAAGACAGGATTTGGCCATGTTGGCCAGGCTGATCTTGAACTCCTGACCTCAGGTGATCCGCCTGCCTCGGCCTCACAAAGTGCTGGGATTACAGGCGTGAGCCACCATGCCCAGCCTATAAATCTTTAACATAACATTGTGATTTGTGTGTACTCCCTTCTTATTTCCTTGGGAATTCATTTCAGGAAGGGACTGTTATCATCCTCATTTTAAAGTTAAATTAGGCCAGACTCAGTGGCTCACACCTATAATCCCAGCACTTTGAGAGGTCAAGGCGGGTGGATCACTCGAGGTCAGGAGTTCAAGACCAGCCTGGGCAACATGGCGAAACTCTGTCTCTGCTAATAATACAAAAATTAGCTGGGCATGGTAGCGCACACCTGTAGTCCCAGCTACTCTGCAGGCTGAAGCAGTTGGCTCGCTTGAGCCTGGGAGGCAGAGATTGCAGCGAGCAGAGATCACGACACTGCACTCTAGCCTGGGCAACAGAGCGAGACCCTGTCTCAAAAAAACAAAACAAGACAAAACAAACTATAAACTAAATTCCTCCCATAGTTAGCTTGGCCTAGGATCCTTTGTGCAGATATAAGCAAAAGCAGTTAACAGATACCATGGGGCTGGGAGTGGTTAGGAGCCAAATGGAGCTGTCATGTTCCCGGAACCAAGCAAGTTCCGGCTGTGTTTTCTCAAGACCCAATAACGAGAAACAGACAAACTAGGAAAGAAGGGAATTTATTGCTATAACTGGATACAGGGAGAAGGCCAGAGATAATTCCTCCAGACCAACTCAAAGTGTTACAATTTCCTTTTTAAAAAAATTTATTTTAGACCACGCCTGGACTTACAATTTCCCTAGTGCTTATATTGGTTGGGGTTATATGCCTACGTGCAGTCTAACATTTGCCTAAGGCTATTGATAACTAATTTTGTTTCAACTAGAAGGTCAGAGGCAAAAAAAAAATACTTGCTCAGTCTGATTAACAGGGCCCCAGGACCTTCAAGGCCTGTCTGCTGTGGTACCGGAGTGATTATTTTATCTTATCTCCTTTACAGCTTGGTCCGGAGAGCTGCCTTACACTCTCCAATGAATCTATTCAAACAGCTGCCTCTGTTACTTTGACTCATCTCAGATTTGGTCGACCTGAGAAGGGTTTTGGCACTAGGAATGTAAGACTGTCTCTATTATTTTGGTTTGCTCCAGGTTAGGGAGAAACCCATTCAAGGCTCCGACTGACCATATGTTTCATTTCAGGCTTTGATGTCTGGGCACTGATTTCCCTAGGTTTAACTATTTGCTCCATGTTAAGGCGGCGGTGGAAATCTGTCTGTGTAACTGGAGTGCTACGCAGGTCTGTCTGCGTGACTGTCATGCAGGCCTGTCTGTGTGATTGCCAGGGAGGACTGGCCTGCCACAGTCATACTAGGCCTCCTTTTTACTGCTATGCCCTTGGTGCATCTTCATATTTTTCCCCCATGCGGGAAGAAACTGTCTCTACATATCAACCCAGCAAGTTTCCATGACACCAGATCTGGGCCAAGCCGGTGTGCTCCCTCCTCCCCCTGAAATGTGCCCAAACACCAGGACCTTAGATTCCCTTTTCCTTCAAAGAGCCTCTCTAGCCTGTAGCCAACCCCGACAGAGCTCCACTCATGCTGCCCACCCACCCACATCTACACACACACCAACACGGGCTGTCACTTACAGAAAGCTCTGCTACAACAGAGCTTCTCTGAGGGCCGTTCCTCAGAGTTAACACCCAGAGTTAACTAACACCCACCTTCAGCGCATGAAGCAGGGATGAGGGGGTTGATGAATAAATATGCCACCTTACTCACCCCTTTCGGGGACAATTCTGGGGCTTTTTCCACAGACTCAGAAATGTTCCCAGCAAGACAGAACCCTTATTGCCCATAGCAGTAATTTGCTCAGTCACAAGCCCAAATGTCAGAGGCGTGTGAATCAGAGCAACTCCATCTGGAGTAGGGGCTGGGTAAAATGAGGCCGAGACCCACTGGGCTGCATCCCCAGATGGTTAAGGCATTCTAAGTCACAGGATGAGAGAGGAGGTCTGAACAAGATACAGGTCGCAAAGACCTTGCCAATAAAACAGGTTGCAGTAAGAAGTTGGCTAAAACCCACGAAAAACAAGATGGCGATGAGAGTGACCTCCGGTCGCCCTCACTGCTACATTCCCACCAGCGCCATGACAGTTTGCAAACGCCATGGCCACGCAAGGAAGTTACCCCATATGGTCTAAAAAGGGGAGGCATGAATAATCCACCCCTTGTGTAGCATTTAGTCGAAAATAACCATAAAAATCAGCAACCTGCAGCCCTTGGGGCTGCTCTGTCTATGGAGTAGCCATTCTTTTATTCCTTTACTTTCTTAATAAACTTGCTTTCACTTTAGTACTCACCCTGAGTTCTTTCTTGTGCAACATCCAAGAACCACCTCTTGGGGTATGGATCGGGACCCCTTTCTTGTAACACAAAGACAATAATTGCACCCAAATTCTCATCTCAGGGTCTGTTTTGGTGGAAATGCAAACTAAAATAAACTTCCTCCTTTTTTTTTCTTTTCTTTTCTTTTTTTTTTGAGACAGAGTTTCGCTGTTGTTGCCCAGGCTGGAGTGTAATGGTGCAATCTCGACTCAATACAACCTCCGCCTCCCGCATTCAAGTGATTCTCCTGCCTCAGCATCTCGAGTAGCTGTGATTACAGGCATGTGCCACCACGCCCTGTTCTCTTAAAGGTGGCCTCCTTCTTCATTTTAGAGATAGGGTCTTGCTCTGTCACCCAGGCTGGAGTGCAGGGACATGATCATAGCTCATTGCAGCCTTGAATTCCTGGGCTTCAGCTATCTTCTCACCTCTGCCTTCCAAGTAGCTGGGACTACAGGTGCATGCCACCACACCAGCTAATTTTTTTGTCCAGTATTTTTTTTTTATTTCTTTTTTCTTTTTCTCTTTTTGTAGACATGAGGTCTCACTATGTGTTGCCTGGGCTGGTCTCTATCTCCTGGGCTCAGGTGATCCTCCCACCTTGGCCTTCCAAAGTGTTGGGATTAGAGGCATAAGCCACTGCCCCCAGCTTCTGGCTAATTTTTAAAAATGTTTATGTAGAAATGGGGTCTTGCTAAGTTGACCAGACTGGTTTTGAACTCCTGGGCTCAAGCGATCCTCCTGCCTCAGACTCCCAAAGTGCTAGGATTACAGGCATGAGCCACTGCGCCTGGCCTCCAAATTCTGTAATGAGTCCTTCCCTAGTTCCCTTCCTGTCTCCCTCCAAAGGTGTTCCCCCGAGTCTGTGGCTGGCCCTTATTGCCATTGTCTTCTGAACAGTGTTCTCTGCAGTCTCATCCATTCTGACTTCAACCATCGTCTTTCTTTTTTTTTCTTTTTTTTTTTTTGAGATGGAGTCTGCCACAGGTTGGAGTGCAGTGGCGCGATTTCGGGTCACTACAACCTCCGCCTCCTGGGTTCAAGCAATTCTCCGGCCTCGCCTCCTGAGTAGCTGGGATTACAGGCACGTGCCACCATGACCGGCTAATTTTTTTGTATTTTTAGTAGAGACAGGGTTTTACCTTGTTGGCCAGGCTGGTCTCAAACTCTGACCTCAGGCAATCTGCCCGCCTCAGCCTTCCAAAGTGCTGAGATTAGAGGCTTGAGCCACTGCGCCCGGCCTCAAGGCAATTCCCAATTCTGAGCCTCTAGGGCCAACCTCTGTTTGTAACTTCAGTCATGCATCTGTGTTTTCCTGCAGGAACCATACACCTCTGTGCTTGTGGTGTTCCTAAAAACCCTGTGGGAAGAGCAGGGGCAGGCAGGGCTCACCATGGTGGAACTGGAACCCACATTTCAGCCACTTTCCCATGCCATGCTGGGTGAAGCATTGAGTAGCCACAGCTAATTACAGAAGCCTGGTCTTGGCTTTACCCTCTTCTTTGAGGATACCATGGAGCCTGACTTGGGGACTCCTACTCTGGGGACAGTAGCAGGGATTGTGTGGGACTCGAACCTCCCGAGTTACCTTCACCCGAATCTGAGTTGCTCCCCAGCTCCCCAGAACCAGGCCATGGTTCCTGCTTGGAGACTGCTTTTTTTTCTTTTCTTTTTTTTGAGATGGAGTCTTGCTGTGTCACCAGGCTGGAGTGCAGTGGTGCGATCTCAGCTGGTTCAAGGGACTCACTGGTTCAAGCGATTTTCCTGCCTCAGCCTCCCGAGTAGCTGGGATTACAGGCATGCGCCACCGCGCCCAGCTAATTTTTGTATTTTTAGTAGAGACGGGGCTTCACCTTGTTGGCCAGGATGGTCTTGATCTCCTGACCTTGTAATCCACCCGCCTCAGCCTCCCAGAGTGCTGGGATTACAGGCGTGAGCCACCGTGCCCGGCCGGAGAGCTTTTCATTAGATCCCTAGCCAGGGCTTAAAATTGATCCGAGTGCATCGCCTTCTTCTACTAAATTTTTTTATTATTATTTTTTGAGATGGAGTCTCGCTCTATCACCCTGGCTGGAATGCAGTGGTGCGATCTCGGCTCGCTACAACCTCTGCCTCCTGATTCTTGTGCTTCGGTCTCCTGAGTAGCTGGGACTACAGGTGCGTGTCACCATGGCCAGCTAATTGTTGTATTTTTAGAGACAGGGTTTCAACATGTTGGCCAGGCTGGTCTTGAACCCCTGACCTCAAGTGATCCACCCCCCTCAGTCTCCCAAAGTGCTGGGATTACAGGTGTGAGGCAGCGCACCTGGCCCCTCTTCCATTTTTTAACACCTTCAAAGAGCAGCTCCTTCTCCTATGAATTCACCTTCATGCAGGCACCAGGTTCAATACCTCAAAATCAATCCACTCCTGGCTTTCCTTGCTGCCCGTATCCAATCAGTTGCCGAGACCCTACTGGTACTGAAATCGTTGTTCTCTCATATTTTCCTTCCCTCTCTGTTGCTGGCAGAGCCATGTCAGTTCTGGCCGGCAGCTGGACTATGACAGTGACTTCCCACTTGGCCCAACCAGCTCCAGTTTCTCCCTTCCCCTCTGTTCTACCCAGTGAGACTCAACTGCTGTCACTCGATAAAACCTTCAATGGCTCCCTATTACCTACAGAATAAAGCACAAATTCTGCTGCTTGGTTTTCAGCCTCCTCATGACCTAGGCCCAACTATCTTTTTTTTTTTCCTTAACTGTTTTTTCGAAGTGAAATTTACAGCCAGGCGCAGTGGCTCACACCTATAATCCCAGCACTTTGGGAGGCTGAGGTGGGCAGATAACTTCAGATCAGGAGTTCAAGACCAGTCTAGCCAACATGGTGAAACCCCTTCGCTACTAAAAATACAAAAATTAGCCGGGCGTGATTGTGCACACTTGTAATCCCAGCTATTTGGGAGGCTGAGGCAGGAGAATTGTTTGAACCCGGGAGACAAAGATTGCAGTGAGCCAGGATTGCAGCACTGCACTCCAGCCTGGGTGACAGAGCAAGACTGTGTCTCAAAAAAACAAAAGAAATTTACATAATATTAACCACTTCTGTTTATTTTGAATGACCAATTCAGCCGCATTTAGTACACTCAAAATATTGCGCAACCACCAGCTCTCTCAAGTTTCAAGATTTTTTCTTTTACCCGTAAAAGGAAGCATTATACTCACTGAGTAATCACTCCCCATTTCTCTGTCAACCCACTTCTTGGTAACCTCTAATCCACTTTCTGTCTTGATGGATTTGCCTGACCTGGATGTTTCATATAAATGGAATGATACAATATGTGGCCTTTTGTAACAGGCTTCTTTCAGGTAGCTTAATGTTTTCAAGGTTCATTCATATTGTAGCATGTGTCAGTACTTTGTTCCTTTTTAAGGCTGAATACTACTCCGTTAAGAGCTGGCTGGGCACCGTGGCTTACATCTGTAATCCCAGCACTTTGGGAGGCCAAGGTGGGTGGATCACGAGGTCAGGAGTTTGAGACCAGCCTGACCAACATGGTGAAACCCCATCTCTACCAAAAAGACAAAAATTAGCTAGGCATGGTGATGTGCACATGTAGCCCCAGCTACACAGGAGGCTGAGGCAGGAAAATCGCTTGAACCCAGGGGGCGGAGGTTTCAGTGAGCCAAGATTGCACCGTTGCATTCCAGCCTGGGCTACAGAGCGAGACTCTCTCTCAAAAAAAAAAAAAAAAAAAAAAGAGTTGGCTGGGCGCCGTGGTTCATGCCTGTGACCCCAGCACGTTGGGAGGTCGAGGTGGGTGGATCACTTGAGGTCAGGAGTTCAAGATCAGCCTGGCCAACACCACAAAACCCTGTCTCTACTGAAAATACAAAATTTAGCCCGGTTTAGTGGTGGGCACCTGTAATCCCAGCTACTCAGGAGGCTGAGACAGGAGAATCGCTTGAACCCGGGCGGCGGAAGTTGCAGTGAACCGAGATCGCGCCACTGCACTCCAGCTTTGGTGACAGAGCAAAACTCTGTCTCAAAAATAAAAAAGTATACCACATTTTGTTTATCCATCCATTAATGGATGGGCATTTAGGTTGTTTCCACCCTTTGGTATCACAAATAGTGCTGTTAGCCAGGCATGATGGATCATGCCTGTAATCCCAGCACTTTGCAAGGCTGAGGCAGGCAGATCACTTGATCTCAGGCTCAACATCGCAAAACCCTGTCTCTACTAAAAATACAAAAAATTCACCAGGTATGGTGGTGCACTTTTGTAATCCCAGCTACTCTGGAGGCTGAGGCAGGAAAATTGCTTGAGCCCCGGTGGTGGAGATTGCAGTGACGGGATCACTGCACTACAGCGTGGGTGACGGGAGTGAAACCCTGTCTCAAAAAAATTAAAAATTTAAACAAATAAATAACGCTGCTATAAACACTAGTGTATAAATTTCTGTGTGGACATATGTTTTCATTTCTCTTGGGTGTATACTTAGGAGTGGAACTGCTCGGTCATATGGAAACTCTGTTTAACTTGCTGAGAAACTGCCAGACTGCTTTCCACAGTGGCTACACCCGTTGTACATTTGCACCAGCAATGCTGAAGGGTTCCAGTTTCTTTATACTCTCACCAACTCTTTTTTTTATTTGAGCCATCCTAGTGTGAAGTGGTATCTCATTGTGGTTGTGATTTACTTTCCCTAATGACCAATGACATCGAACATCTTTTCATGTGCTTTTTGGCCATTCGTATATCTTCTCTGGAGAAATGTCTATTCAGTCCTTTGCACATTGTTTAACTGAATTATCTTTTTTTTTTTCTTTTCTTTTTTTTTTTTTTGAGACGGAGTCTCGCTCTGCTGTCTCGGCTCACTGCCACCTCCGCCTCCTGGGTTCTGGCGATTCTCCCGCCTCAGCCTCCTGAGTAGCTGAGACTACAGGCGCCCGCCATGCCCAGCTACTTTTTATGTTTTTAGTTGAAACGGGGTTTCGCCATGTTGGCCAAGCTAGTCTTGAACTCCTGGCCTCAGGTGATCCACCCACAGTGGCCTCCCTAAGTGCTGGATTACAGGCGGGGCCACTGCGATGGGGCCCTATGTTATGTTTTTGTTGTTGAGTTATAAGAGGTCTTTATATATTCTGAATATTAAACCCTTACCAGATATATGATTTGTTAATATTTTCTCCCATTTTGTAGATTGTCTTTTCACCTTCTTGATAATGTCTTTTGATGTAAAAGATTTTTATTTATTTATTTATTTTGGGGCTTTCCGGCAAAACTGGAAAGCCTGCTAGGCAAATTCTAAAAGAGCTGTAACACTCAAAAGATTTTCTTTTAAGAAAAAGAAAGGGAAGAGGAAGAACAGTATATCACTTTTGTTGCTGACTTTCTACAGTTTATATATATATTTATGTACATAAATATATGTGTTATATATATGTGTGTGTGTGTGTGTATATATATGTATATTTAAAACCAAGGCTGGGCACAGTGGCTCATGCTTATAATTCAGTGCTTGTGGGAAGTCAAGGTGGGAAGATACCTTGAGGTCAGAAGTTCAAGACCAGACTGGCCAGCATAGTGAGACCCCATCTCCATAAAAACTTTTAAGAATAGCCAGGCGTGGCGGTGCATGCCTGTAGTCCTAGCTACTTGAAAGACTGAGGTGGGAGGTTAACTTGAGCCCAGGAGTTTGAGACTGCAGTGAGCTATGATTGCACCACTGTTTCAGCCTGGGTGACACAGTGAGATCTTGTCTGTAAAACAAAAAATTAAATTAAAAAAATTAAGAAACTCCAGAAATTTCTGTGTAACAAAATGCCCATTTGCCCTTGAGGCAGTTCTACTCTACTCTAATAAGCATAACAAACAAAACTAGGACCTAAAACCACTTGTCAATGGGACTGTTTCTTGTGTTCTGTTTTCCATTTCTTCTCTGTTATGATCTGAAACTACTTTTTTTTTTTGAGATGTAGTCCCGCTCTGTCACTCAGGCTGGAGTGCAGTTGCGCAATCTTGGCTAACTGCAAGCTCCACCTCCAGGGTTCACGCCATTCCTCTCCCTCAGCCTCCTGAAAAGCTGGGACTACAGGTGCCCACCACCACACCCCTGGCTAATTTTTTGTATTTTTAGAGACGGGATTTCACCATGTTAGCCAGGATGATCTGGATCTCCTGGCCTCGTGATCCGCCCACCTCGGCCTCCAAGTGCTGCGATTACAGGCATGAGCCACCACGCCCAGCCATGATCTGAAGCTTCTAATACCATGTGCATGTTAAGGTTCCCTATTCCTGCCTGACTCTTGTTCTTTTCAGATTGTCAGTTAGCAGCTCTATTGTTAAGTACAAATCACTTTCATTCCCCTTATTAGTCCTGGACCCCAGAGAGGTGGCCTTTTCCCTGGGGTGGGAGGTATGGCTAGGCAACTGTTCAGTGTGCTTACCTCATAGGAGAGGCCCTGGGGCTTAGGACTGTGTTGAGGTTTGAGATGGGGCCTCAAAGGAGAAGATGCTCTTCGACTCTGCGTTTGCCTGCAGCTTTCCCCGCTGGTTCCTGGACACTCACCAGTCACAGTAATATGACTGCTGAATACACCCCTGCTTAGGACAGTGGGCTTCCCTCTGCTGCATGGCTTGGACTATCGCTAACCTGGAAAGGAATCCCTGTCTGCTCTCCCCAAGCATTTCTCTTCCATCCATTCCATTCACAATAAAAACTTAGGGTAGTTGTCTTTTTTTTTTTTGAGACAAGGTCTTGCTCTGTCACCCAGAGCAGTGGCTCTATCTTAGCTCACTGCAATCTCTGTCTCCCAGGCTCCAGTGATCCTCCCACCTGAGCCTCCCAAGTAGCTGAGACTACAGGTGTGCACCACCACTCCAGGCAAATTTTTAATTTTTTTTTTTTTTTTTTGTAGAGACAGGGGTCTCACTGTATTGCCCAAGACGGTCTTGAACTCCTGGCCTCAAATGATCCTCCCTCCTTGACCTCCAAAGTGCTGGGATTACAGGCATGAGGCATGCCTGGCCCTTCGTACAACATTTCATTTTATAATGAGAGATGACATTTAAGACATCGATGAAACCATCCAGGTCACAGGTTTAAACAAATGCTACAGTGCTACTGCTCGAGTGCAAACAAGAACCTGCAGGAGGTTGAGGGATATTGGATCTGATCTTTGGAGACCATGTGAAGAGCAGCACAGGGCTGTCATATTTCGTGGCTGGGTTTAGCAAGATTACAGCTGAATAAGCAAAGAAATTAGAATGATGTGCTCCAAACATTAGTATGGGGAGGACCAAATATTAACTCAGGACAATTAAAGCCCAACAGGAGGGGAGCTTGCCATGCTGGGCATAGTATGGGACCAAACTTGGGTCCACCGACCCAAAGCAGAAAAGCCAAACACTGACATTAGGATTTGCAGCGAGAGAAAGTGAGGCATTTCTTGCAGGGCTCCAAGCAAGGAAAATTGAGTAGCCAATGCTTAAGACCCAGACTCCCCTGTGGCTTACATGTCACGGTTTTGTTGTTGCTGCTTTAGAGTCAGGGTCTCACTTTGTCGCCCAGGCTGGAGTACAGCTCACTGCAGCCACAAACTCCTGGCTCAAGCAACACTTCTGTCTCAGCCTCTCGAGTAGCTGGGACTGTAGGTGTGTACCACTATGCCCCGCTAATTTTTTTTTTTTTTTTGAGACAGAGTTTTGCTCTTGTTGCCCTGGCTGGAGTGCAATAGTGTGATCTCAGCTCACGGCATCCTCCGCCTCTCGGGTTCAAGAGATTCTCCTGCCTCAGCCTCCTGAGTAGCTGGGATTACAGGCATGCACCACCACGCTTGGTTAATTTTGTATTTTTAGTAGAGGCGAGGTTTCTCCATGTTGGTCAGGCTGGTCTCAAACTCCCGACCTCAGGTGACTCACCCACCTCAGCCTCCCAAAGTAGTGCTGGAATTACAGGTGTAAGCCACCGCACCTGGCCATGCCCAGCTAATTTTTTAAAAATTATTTTTTGTGGAGATGAGATCTCACTATGTTGCACAGGCTGGTCTTGAACTCCTGGTTTCAAGTGACTCTCCTGCCTCAATCTCTCAAAGAGTTGATATTACAGATGAGAGCCACCATGCCCAGCCCATGTAATGGGGTTTAAAAGGTGGGGAGGCAGAGGTTGCAGGCAAAGTCATAAATCAGTATATGGAGACTACATATTGGTTTGACCTAAAAAGGCCGGATATCTTACAGACTACAAGCAGATTCAAAGGTTTTCTGATTTGCTGTTAGCTAAGGAAGGGAAGTTTTGTCTAAAGTCTTGGGATCAGCATAAAAGAATGTCACCTCTGGCCCGTGGGCATAACTTCCTCCAGGACCCTCAGGAAGACATTTAGAACAAAGAACAGCGGACAGAGTTCAGTCCTGTTTTCCCTCATCTGAGGTCTGTGTGCCAGCGGATTCATCTGGTGGAGGTCTGGGATTCTTAAAAACAACTCAGGGCCATATGTTAAGGCATTATCTTTAGTTTATAGGGAACCAAACATCCTATGAGTCTAACTTCCTTGCCTATTGTTTTAAGCTGCAATTACTTTCTTGCTTATCAAGTTGCTCACTTACTTCTGAGGGCTGGCTAGTGCTTGGAACTTCCCCTGAAGAAACACAAGATGTTCCCTTATTTCGATGTTGTGGGGGGTGGGATGTGGCATGTCAGAGGGTCCCTGCTGGATCTCAGGCAAAGCCCTGCCTTCCTTCACATCCTTTGCGTGGTTGTTCCTTTTTTTTTTTTTTTTTTTTTGAGACGGTCTCACACTATCACCCAGGCTGGAGTGCAGTGGCACAATCTTGGCTCACTGAAACCTCCGCCTGCTGGGTTCAAGCGACTCTCCTGCCTCAGCCTCCCGAGTAACTGGGATTACAGGCACGTACCACCATGCCTGGCTAATTTTTGTATTTCTAGTAGAGATGGGGTTTCACCGGCTGGGTTCAAACTCCTGACCTCAGGTGATCTGCCCTCCACGGCCTCCCAAAGTGCTGGGATTACAGGCATAAGCCACCACGCCCGGCCCACACAGTTGTTCTAGAACTCCAGTTTCTCTCCCTCTGATCTTCCTCTCCCTCTGTTTCTGCCTTGGGGAGTGGCTTCCAGACATCACTCCTACTCTCACCTGGACAGGAAAAGCGAACACTTCCCAGGCCCCCATTTATCAAGGGAAGAGGTTGTCCTCCTCGTACCACCCCAGACCCAAGAAACACACATCAAAAGAGAAGAGGAAGCACACACCAGTCAGTTTCATCAACAGCATGGACCCAGCCATGCCCTCATCACCATGACTCGCATGCTTCAGCAAACACACTAGACACAGGCCATAGAGCAGTATCTATGCTCGTTTTGCTAATGGGACTCTCCAAGGACTTCAGCTTCTTTCAGCCCTCCATGCATCTGAAGTTTTAGTCCTTCTAAGAACAGTAATTGAGAGTTTGAGCTCCAACATCCTAGGTCTGAGTCTTTTTCCTTGAGACAACAAGATCTCGCTCTGTATCCCAGGCTGGAGTGCAGTGGCGCAATCATGGCTCATTATAGCCTCAACTTCTGGGCTCAAGTGATTCTCCTGTCTCAGCCTCCTGAGTAGCTGGGACTGCAGGTGTGTAGTACCATGTCCAGCTAATTTTTTGTATTTTTAGTAGAGACAGAGTCTCATGTTGCCCATGTTACCCATGTTGTCTTGAACTCCTGGCCTCAAGCCATCCTCCTGCCTCAGCCTCCCACACTGCTGGGATTACAGGTGAGAGTCCCCCTGACTAGCCAGTCTGAGTCTCTTACTCCTCCACTTACTGTCTCTGTGCCTTGGGCAAGTGACTTACCCGCTCAGTTTCCTCGTTCATTAATGGGATAATAACACGTACCTCATCATTTATTGAGAAGATTTATTAAATCATTGATTTAAAGTGCTCGGCACAGTTCCTGGCACACAGTAAACACACAAAATATCTCAGTAATTATATTATTTAATAAGGTAGGTTTGACCCACATTTTTGTTACCTTTCATGAGACCATGTTCATTTTACTGTCCCTCCACCCACCCAAGCCCCTGGCCCCACTGCACCAGCTCAGCTCAGGAATCGCTTTTGAGTTCAGTTGAGGTCCCTTGACCTCCTCCTATGCCACAGAAGTATAATGTGGGACTGTTTTTAAGTTTTGTTCCAGTTTCTGCCCTTTTTTTTTTCTTCTCTGTAGGCACAGGCAGCCTTGAATTCTCCCCGAACAAGCTCAGGGCCAAGTGGTTATGGGGCTCAGGGCCAAGTGGTTATGGGGTTACGTTCTCAGGGGTGGGGGGAGTGGGCTGATGCCTCTGAAGGAAGCTGCTTTTTCCCAGGAAGCTCCCTCAGAGCAGATCCAGTTCTGTGGGAGGATGGGCAGGTCTAAGAAGACACTTTTTTTGAGATCGTCTATTGAGATCATCTATGTCACGACTCACCTAAGCCAATTTGGCCATTCACATTTATTAAGCCCCCTTTTTTATTTTTTATTCTTTTGGAGACAGAGTCTCACTCTGTCACCTAGGCTGTAGTGCAGTGGTGCGATCTCGGCTCACTGCAACCTCCACCTCCCGGGTTCAAGCAGTTATCCTGCCTCAGCCTCTGGAGTAACTGGGATTACAGGCGTGCGCCACCAAGCCCTGCTAATTTTTGTTTTATTAGTAGAGATGGGGTTTCACCATGTTGGCCAGGCTGGTCTCGAACTCCTGACCTCATGTGATCCACCTGCCTCAGCCTCCCAAAGTGCTAGGATTACAGATGTGAGCCACCACACCCGGCCTTATTAAGCCCTTTTAAGAATTAATGGAGGCCGGGCGTGGTGGCTTATGCCTGTAGTCCCAGCACTTTGGGAGGCCAAGGCAGGAGGATCACCTGAGGTCAGGACTTCAAAACCAGCCTGGCCAACATGGTGAAACCCCATCTCTACTAAAAAGGTACAAAAACTAGCCAGGGGTGGTGGTGCATGCCTGTAGTCCCAGATACTTTGGAGGCTGAGGCAGGAGAATTGCTTGAACTCAGGAGGCAGAGGTTGCAGTGAGCTGAGATCGCACCACTGCACTCCAGCCTGGGCAGCAGAGGGAAACGCCATCTCAAAAAAAAAAAAAAATTAATTGATATGGCTCACCACAAAAAGTTAGAAGTAGGTGAAGGCGATTTGCAGTTTGTTACAAGGAAACTGTGGCTCCATGAGGCAGTTTGTTACAATGAAAGCAAGTCTCAGAGACTACAGCTCTTGTCCCACCTACAAATATTGACCAGCAAGCTGGCAAGTAACAGCTGCAGAGCCTGTTCTGTAAGTTCCGTGGAATGGCAGCTCTCTGTTCTTTCAGGACATTGCAGGAAATGTTTACCTAAGGCAAATTCAAACGATATTCCAGGAGCTGGACTGTACAGACTTATCAGGACTGGATGAGGGAAGCCTCTGAAAGACCAGGACACAGGGCTGTGCCCGAAATCTTGGGCACCATGCAAAGTATAAGGGCTACTGGAATTGCAGTGGCAGGAGGATCACCGCAGAACAATGTCCGAAGCCAGTCCAAGGAGCTTAAACCCAGCCATCCCACCAGTATAAAGTTGCTTATAAATCCACTACGCCAATTAACAAAGCCAACCGAAGGGCTTAGGGTTTCCTCTCTGTAATAGGGGCTCCTGATTAGCCTTTCAGATGCTAACAAATATCCCCAAATTGTGTATTTCCAATTGAGAATTGTGAAAATCAAACCTAACACACATGCGCACACACACACGCACACACACACAACCTTTGCTGAAGTACACCACTTAAAAGTAAATCAGACAATATAAAAGCTTACAGGTCTTCAAATCCTTTTTTGTGCTAAGTCAGAAAAAATGGCACGACTTATACCTAGCCATGAATTCTGAAAACAAGCCACAAGTTCATATCTGGGCTCTCTGTCTTGTACCCAGTAACATAGACAGCCACCTGCCTGACCCCCATACCTCAGTCATCTTCCCTGACACCCTGCCTCCAGGTATATCCTCTCACTGGGGACCCAGGGCATTTAGGAGTGTCCCCAGAAGGACTTCACATGAATATGCAGGTAACTAGAGGACCCTTAAAAGGTAGCGCTTTGGCCAGATGCGGTGGCTCACGCCTGTAATCCCAACACTTTGGGAGGCTGAGGCGGGCTGATCACCTGAGGTCGGGAGTTCAAGACCAGCCTGACCAACACGGAGAAACCCCGTCTCTACTAAAAACACAAAAATTAGCCAGGCATAGTGGTATGTACCTACAGTCCCAGCTACTCAGGAGGCTGAGGCAGGAGAATCACTTAGAACCCGGGAGGTGGAGGTTGCGGTGAGCCAAGATCACGCCATTGCACTCTAGCCAGGGCGACAAGAGCAAAACTCCATCTCAAAAAAAAAGTAGCGCTTCAGAAACAGAAAGTCAAATACTACACATTCTCACTTAGAAGTGAGAGCTAAACCATGGGCACCCATGGACATACAGAATGGAATAATGGGCACCGGAGACTCCAAAAGGTAGGAGGGTGGGAGGGGGTAAGGGCTGAAAAATTACCTGTTGGGTACAGTGTTCACTGTTTGGGTGATGGGTTCACTGAAAGCCCAGCCTTCACCACTACACAATATGCGCATGGCAGAAATCTGTGCTTGTACCCCCGAAATCTCGAAAAAAGAAAAAAGAAGCAAAACCGGTAGAGCTTGCACCCACTGCAAATGGTTTATGAGAAGGTGGTGTAGAAAAGGGTCCCTGAAGGTGGCCCTGGGAGAGGAGCCCAGGCGGAGACGGTCCCAGATCATGGGGGAGCCAGGAATGAAAAGAGGAGGCTTGGACACCTGGATGTGGGAGGAAGCGGAGGAAACCAGAGGTCAGGAAGGAGCGGTGCAAGATTCTGTTGAGTGCACAAGACCTTGAACATGCTTACAGATTAAATGTCCGTCAGCTGCTTTAGCTGTTCACGGCTTTTCAGATTAGCTGCCCAGAGTGTGGGCAGCTTTTCAATAAGCACTGCGGATTATTCATTCTGGAGAAGCTCTGGCAGTGCCTCTCATACTTTCAGTGCCAGTTAGAATTGCCCCAGGTGCTCATTGTAATGCAGACTCCAGGTCCCCATGCCCAGAACTTATCATTCAGGACACCCAGAGTGAAACACAGGAATTCAGATTTTTGAGAAAAAACACTGGTGATTCTATTGCACATTGACCCCGATGTAGCACCCTCTAGGTGTGGAGCACTTTTTTTTCAGCAGGAAAATAGCTTTATAAATTAGTAAATTTATTAAATACCATACACTCAATATAACATTTGAACAATTCTTGTTTTTGTTTTTTTTTTTTTTCTTTTTTTTTTCAAAACAGAGTTTCGCTCTTGTTGCCCAGGCTGGAGTGCAATGGCATGATCCCAGCTCACCGCAACCTCCTCTTCCCGGGTTCAAGCGATTCTCCTGCCTCAGCCTCCTTGAGTAGCTGGGACTACAGGCACCCACCCGCCACCACACCCAGATAATTTTGTATTTTTAGTAGAGATGGGGTTTCTCCTGTTGGTCAAGTTGGTCTCAAACTCTCGATCTCAGATGATCCACCCACCTCAGCCTCCCAAAGTGCTGGGATTACAGGCTTGAGCCACAACGCCAGGCCTACAATTCTTAATAGTGTAAAGAAAACAGGGCACAGTGACTCACAAGTGTAGTCATATGTATTCAGGAGGCTGAGGCAGCAGGATTGCTTGTGCGCTCAAAACCTCCCAGGGTTTTGAGGCTGTAGTGAGCTAAGATCATGCCAGTGTACTCCAGTCTGGGTGACAGAGCAAGGCCCTGTCAAAAAAAAAAAAAGAAAAGAAAAGAAAAAAATAAAAGAGTCACTGAAATCCTATCACCTGAAATGTTTGGTTATCTTATTAACAGTTTAGATACTGTCATTTCAGGAAATGTTTAGGCATGAATACACATGAATACATTTGCACAAGCAGGATCATACATTTTGCGGGACTTTCTGTTTGTTTGTTAGTTTGGTTGGTTGTTTGTTGTAGAGATGGGGTTTTGATATGTTGTCCAGGCTGGTCTTGAGCTCCTGACCTCAACTGATCCTCCTGCTTCTGCCTCCCAAAGTGCTGCCTACCAAATGAGGATACTTAAATGCTGTCTTTTCTTTCTTTTTTCTCCCCCGTCCCCTGCTTTTATCCTCCCCCACTCCTACCAGCATCTCCACCACTCTCTGGTGTATGTCCTTCCATATTTTTCTCCTAGCTTGCATAAGCAAACATATCTGTATGGGACTCTGTCACTGTTTGACAAAAATAGGTTCTTTTTTAAAAAAAAATAGAAATGGGGGTCTCACTATATTGCCCAGGCTGATCTCAAATTCCTGAACTCAATCAATCCTTCCACCTTGGCCTCCCAAAGTGTTGGGATTACAGGTGTGAGCCACTGCTCCCAGCCAAAAAAAATATTTTTTGGGGGGGTTTATTTTTTGAGATGGAGTTTCGCTCTTGTTGCCCAGGCTGGAGTGCAATGGCACAATCTCAGCTTACGGCAACCTCTGCCTCCTGGGTTCAAGTGATTCTCCTGCCTCAGCCTCCCAAGTAGCTGGGATTACAGGCATGCACCACCATGCCCAGCTCATTTTGTATTTTTAGAAGAGACTGGATTTTACTATGTTGGTCAAGCTGGCCTTGAACACCTGACCTCAGGTGATCCACCTACCTTGGTCTCCCAAAGTGCTGGGATTACAGGTGTGAACCACTGCTCCTAGCGAGAGAAAAAAAAAAAAAGCTCTTACTGTATATTCACTACTTGGTGATTTTGCGTTTTTTTCACTTACTGTTACTTCTCTGAAACCCCTTTAAATGAGTGGGTGGTTCCTTCCAATGGCTCCTTCCAATGACTGAGTGTTATCCCATGGCAGGGCACAACTCACGTGTTCTCTATTTCTATTATTCTGCCAATAATAAACAGTGCTGCAAGACATGCCTGGCCGACAAGCAGTTTATAATATTTCAGGTTAACCTGTTGTGTTTGGATCTATTAGGTCTGGTTATATCATAAGCCACATCAAAAGTTAGTGGCTTAAACCAGTGATCATTTGACTTAGCTGAGGGTCAGTCAGGTGGTACCATTAAGCTCTAGGCTGGCTCTGCTGATCTCTGCTGGGTGCCCGTGTGTGTTTTTGGTCAGCTGGCAGTTGGCCAGAACGTGACGTCTCAGGGTTGGCAGGCTGGTTGGCCTGGGGGCGGGAGGGTCTCAGCTGGGGTGTCTTGTCCCTGCTCCATGGGGGCTCTCATCTGCCAGTAGTCTGGCCCCAGCCTTTCCACATGGTGCTCCGAAGGTTCCAAAGAACAGAAAGAGAGGCAAGGCCAAGTGTGCATCTCTGCTTGTGGCATGTTTGTTTTTGTTCCACTGACCAAGACAAGCCACGTGGCCATACCTGGAGTCAGTATGAGCGATGACTACTCAAAAACATGGGGCCAGTGCAGTGGCTGACACCTGTAATCCCAGCACTTTGGGAGGCCAAGGCAGGAGGATCATTTAAGGCCAGGAGTTTGAGACCAGCCTGGGTATCATAGCAAGACCTTATATCATTTTTAAAAAAGAAAAAATAAAAAGAACATAAGTACGGAGGGAGAGGAATTATGCTGGTCATTATTTTATTTTATTTATTTATTTTTTTGAGATGGAGTCTCACTCTGTCACCCAAGCTGGAGTGCAGTGGCACCATCTCGACTCACTGTAAACTCTGTCTCCCAGGTTCATGCAATTCTCCTGCCTTGGCCTCCTGAGTAGCTGGGATTACAGGTGCCCACCACCATGCCTGGCTAATTTTTGGATTTTTGGTAGAGACGGGGTTTCACCATGTTGGCCAGGCTGGTATCAAACTCCTGATCTCAGGTGATCTTCTTACCTTGGCCCCCTAAATTGCTGGGATTATAGGCGTGAGCTACCACACTGAGCCATGTTGACCATTCTTATACACAACCTACCCCATCTGCTAAGAGGCTCTAAATGTTTAAAAAGAAAGGAAAGTCTTGGGAAATTTGTGAACCAGAGGACAGGGGCTTGTCTTTTCCTGCCCAAAGATTGGTTCCAGTGATGTGACATTGTTAGCACATTTCTAATGATCCAAGTGTTGCAGAACTTACTCTGGGACTCCTGAGACTCGGGCTCTGGAAGAGCTGACACTATCTGGCCCATTCTCCCTCCCTCCACAAAAGCTCCCAGCAGAGACCTCTCCCAGCAGCTGCTCTTTGCACCTGCTCCTGTGAGGCCTCAGGAAGTTTCCTCTTTCCTTAGCTCTCGAATATCTACGGGTTACATATATACAAACATACCGCCTGTTGACTAGGCATGGTGGCTCGTGCCTGTAATCCCAGAACTTTGGGAGGCCAAGGGGTGCAGATCATTTGAGGCCAGGAGTTCACAACCAGCCTGGCCAACATGGTGAAACCCCGTCTCTACTAAAAATACAAAAATTAGCTGGGGGTGGTGGCACACGCCTGTAATTCCAGCTACTCGGGAGGCTGAGGCAGAATAGCTTGGACTCAGGAGGTGGAGGCTGCAGTGAGCTGAGATTGCACCACTGCCCTACAGCCTGGGCGACAGAGCGAGACTCGTCTCGGAAGAAAAACAAACAAACAAATGTAGCGCCTGTGGAATACCCTGTTTAAGGAAAGTCCTCTTAGTAGAATCCCAGCCTCAGGCAAGTATTCTTTTCTGACTCTTCGCTGCTGCCTCTCAGGGTCATCTCAGGTCTCCAGCCTGTGACTTCACCGTAGGCCATGCCAAAACCATTAGACTTGGAGGACTTGGTTCTGGTCCTGTGTATTCTCAGGCCAGTTGCTTTATGTCTCTGGATTTCCCTTTTTAAATCTGTTAAGTGAAGGAATCGATGAGGACAGTGCTTCTCGAAGTTTAATGTGCATGTGAATCACCCAGAGATCTTGTTAGACATGCAGAATTTTAGACTCCATCAGAGACAGCTGACTCGGCGTCTGTTCTGCCAGGCACGGCGGTTCATGCCTGTAATCCCAGCACTTTGGGACGCTGAGGTGGGCGGATCACCTGAGGTCAGGAATTCGAGACCAGCCTGACCAACACAGAGAAAGCTCGTCTCTACTAAAAATACAAAATTAGCCAGGCGTGATGGCGCATACCTGTAATCCCAGCTACTTGGGAGGCTGAGGCAGGAGAATCGCTTGAACCCCGGAGGCGGAGGTTGCGGTGAGCAGAGATAGCGCCATTGCACTCCAGCCTGGGCGACAAGATCGAAACTCCACCTAAAAACAAAAACAAAAGCTCTAGAGCTGTTTTTTTCTCTCAGCCTGGACCGCACGGTAGAACCTCCTGGGGGAAGCTTTAAAGTATGAGTGCTGGGTGCCCCTGCCTAGAGATTCTGATTCACTTGGTCTTAGGTGCACCTTGGACATTGGGCACCTCTAGGCTTGAAGGGTTGGGGAAAGGGAGGGCTAGAGGAACCTGGAGGGAGCAGCGTAGAAGAGGACTCGGCCACTGCTAACCTGCAGCCTGGCAGGGAAATGGCCAAGGGGGAATCAATATCCCAACTACCTCTCCTCCCACTCTCTCATGTGCTGCCAGAGTGTACCATGCACTAGACCCAGCTGGATTCCAGAGCACAGGAAAGCACAGTTGAAGCAGTCCATAAACGTCATCTCCTGGGGCTCAAGATGGGATGAAGAGGGACGGAGAAAGGGTCTGAATCCTGGGGCGCAGGGTGGGATGAAGAAGGATGGAGAATGGGTCTGAAAAGGCAAATAGAAATGATCTGGTCAGGTGCGATGGCTCACACCTGTAATCCCAACACTTTGGGTGGCCAAGGCAGGCAGATCACCTGAGGTCAGAAGTTTGAGACCAGCCTGGCCAACATAGTGAAACCCCGTCTCTACTAATAATACAAAAATTAGCCAGGAGTGGTGGCACACACCTGTAATCCCAGCTACTCGGGAGGCTGAGACACAAGAATCGCTTGAACCTGGGAGAGGGAGGTTGCAGTGAGCCAAGATCACGCTGCTGCACTCCAACCTGGGCGACAGAGTAAGACTCTGTCTCAAAAACAAACAAACAAACAAACAAGAAAAAGCCAAACGACTTTCTCCAGCAGAGGATGCTTGTTTTAACATGTAGATTTAAGGAGACCGGGCGCAGTGGCTCACGACAGTAATCCCAGCACTTTGGGAGGCTGAGGTGGGTGGATCACCTGAGGTCAGGAGTTCAAGACCAGCCTGGCCAACATGGCAAAACCCCATTTCTACTAAAAATACAAAAATTACCCGGGTGTGGTGGCGCGCGCCTGTAGTCCTGGCTACACTGGAGGCTGAGGTGGGAGAGTCGCTTGAAGCTGGGAGGCGGAGGTTGCAGTGAGCTGAGATAACACCACTGCACTCTAGCCTGGGCGACAGTGAGACTCCGTTTCAAAAAAAAAAAAAAATGGTGTTTAACACCAGGTTCGGTGGCTCATGCCTGTAATCCCAGCACTCTGAAGGCCAAGGCAGGCAGATCACTTGAGGCCAGGAGTTCGAGAGCAGGCTGGCCAACATAGCAAAGCCCCATCTTTACTAAAAATACAAAGAATTAGTCGGGCGTGGTGGCGCATGCCTCTAATCCAAGCTGCTTGGGAGGCTGAGGAATGAGAATCACTTTAATCCCAGAGGCGGAAGTTGCAGTGAGCTGATATTGCACCACTGTACTCCACCCTGGGTGACAGAGTCAGAATCTGTCTCAAAAAAAAAAAAAAAAAAAAAAAGACAACAACAACAAAACCTGGCTGCGGTGGTGCTTGTAGTCCCGGCTACATGAGAGGCTGAGGTGGGAGGATCTCTTCTGCCCTGGAGTTTGAGACCAGCACAGACAACACATTAATAGCAAGATTCCATCCCAAGAAAAAAAAAAAGAAAAAGAATGGTGTTTAAATATTTACCAGAGGAAAATGAAAGGGGTGTGTTCTTGATAAGACATGGACTCTACATGACATGAAACACTCCTCTGAGGACTGAGCCTTGTATCACTTTTACGTGACCTGAATGTCTGACATCCCACCACCTGTGACCGCAGGGGAGGTTGCACTCTATTTTGATGCTCAACGTCCAGTGTCACAACTGTCCACTGGCTTGATTATAAGAAACAATTTTGCCTCAGATTCTCCCAGCCCCACTGCAGGATTTCTAGGGACCACAGTGCTTCCCACGTGCCCACACCCTCTTAGCTGCAGTCGCCACAAAGCATTTGCTGTCTCCTTCCCTTCCTTTAGGTCCACAGCTGCTGCCCACACCACTTCTGGGAGAAGCCTCACCACGACCCCTGCCCTCCCAAGAAGGCCATGAGCCATTCCAGTCGTTCCAGTCGTCCACAGCTGCTGCCCACACCATTTCTGGGAGAAGCCTCACCACGACCCCTACCCCCACAAGAAGGCCATGAGTCGTTCCAGGATGCTGCTTTTGGGTTTCGCCAAATTTCCAGTCCTGGGGAGCATTAGATTTGACTTGGTTTTCATGGAGAGGTGAGGCAAATGCCCGCCTCTCAACTCTTCTATCCTGGACCACACTTTTAATGGCACAAACTGTTTAATGGCACAAACTGTCAGGAGCTTCTTCCTATGCCTGGAGATAAAGTGTGTATCTCGCCTTTGTGGAGGCTGGCAAGCTGCTGTATGGGAGGTGAGAGCTGGGTTTTGCATCCTAGGGTAGAAGCTCTTTCTGGGCTTGGGGCACACCATCCTTCATTCTCACTGAGGAACCATTCTTGTCCCATTGTGGAAGGCTTGACCCAGGGAAGGAAATCAAATCAAGATGCTTCAGACTGAGATGCTAAAATTATTTTTCAATTATGTAAGCTGGATATATTTTTAGCAGCTCTGTAATTTTGCAGATATATTTTTTAAAGTATGTATTTTGGTTTTTTGTTTGTTTGTCTTGCTTGGTCGCCCAGGCTGGAGTGCAGTGGCACAATCTGGGCTCACTGCAGCCTCCGCCACCCAGGTTTAAGCAATTCTCCTGCCTCAGCCTCCCAAGTAGTTGGGACTACAGGCGTGTGCCACCATGTCCAGCTAATTTTTTGTATTTTTAGTAGAGACAGGGTTTCATCATGTTGGCCAGGCTGGTCTCGAACTCCTGAGCTCAAGTGATCTGCCTGCCTCGGCCTCCCAAGGTGCTGGGATTGCAGGTGTGAGCCACCACGCCTGGACTAAAGCATGTATTTTGATTGGAATGTCCCTGAAAATTATTGGAATTTTTTGGGAAAGGGGTCTGTGTGTCGTTGGTGGTGGTGGTGGGGATAGTGTGTATGTGTATGTGTGTGTGATATTTGCTCAGGTATTTGCTTCTGGGAGATCTTAAGTCCAGAGCTGCTGAAATCCTACACATGATGTCACTTAAGAATAATAACTCAGACCAGGAGAAATATACTCTCAGGTCTTACAACCACCTCACCTGGGCTATACAGAACCACATGATGACCTGTAGAAAGGAAGGATTATTTCCCACCTTTGATTGACCTACGGTGCAAAAGGAGGCAGCCTTGCAGGTATGGAGGGTGCCCAGGCTCTAGCAGGGGGCTTACACTCTGGAAAGAGTGATCCCTCGACGCCAGGGAGGTCGGGGGCTAAGCTGGGGACTTCCTAGCAGGGATATCAACACTGAATTTTGAGTTTTTATTTTCTGCATTGTAATCCCTTTTAGTCTCAAGGTATCAGCAAAGTTGAGTCCTCAGGACAGCTTGGAGTTAGCAACACTTTGGAGCCAGGCCCGTCCAGTGCTTGAGAGCATGGTCACATTACTGTCACCAGCTGGCAAAGAGTAGCAACAGAGGAGCAGCAAAGAGGAGCAACAGCTAGAAGGAATGCGTGCAGCATGTGCGGGCCCCTCACAGTCTCCAAATCATTCGGGGAGGGAGCCCACGCGGGTTGAACTGTCTGCAGAGAGGCAGACAGGAACCACAGTGAGTTGGGTGGGAAGGTCGGCCACTTCCTGCCCACCATCACCAAGCCTGGGGAACTTGGGCATCTTCAGTTAACCCCCTTTTCTTTCAGACAAGGTCTCTCTCTCTGTTGCCCACACTGGAGTGCAGTGGTGTGATCATGACTCACTACAGCCTCCAACTCCTGGGCTCAAGCCGTCCTCCACCTCAGCCTCCCGAGTAGCTAGGCCTGCAGGTGTGTACCACCATGCCCTCTAATATTTTCATTTTTTGTAGAGACAGGATCTCACTACGCTGCACAGGTTGGTCTTGAATTCCTGGCCTCGGTCTCCCAAAGTACTGGGATTACAGGCATGAGGCGCTGTGCCTAGCCCACCCCTCTTTCTTTAAGTTTCAAAACAGCTCTGCTCTGTCTAGCATCCTACAAAGTCTTCAAGTCCTGTTTCATCATCTTCTGGCCATCACCCCTTGCCCTGAATCTCACAAGAATCAATTGCATCTATTTCTAGCCCTCTGAGCCCAGTCCAAGGGCCCACAAAGGAAGTGATTGCAATGCCTGACTCTTTCTTCCCCTCTACCCTCTACCCTCCCATGAGTTTACTCAAAATTCCTCCTTCCTCTCCTGGTTACAGAACAAAAGTTTTTGTGCACATAAATGGACTGACATAGAGCCAGCTGTGGCCCAGCTCAGCCAGCTCAGAATGTTCTATTGCACTTATTCCTGGCTCTCAGATGGAATCTCCTTGATGGTGTCAAGTGGAATTGTTAGGACAGCCTCCCCCTCATCACCTTTCAATAGGGCACACCTTTCTGCCTAGGATATGTGGAAGAGAAGGCCCTTTTGTGGCATTTTTTGAGACATATCACAGGGACTCACTCTATCCATCATCTGTCCCAATATGTGAATATTCCCCTCCTCAGTCACTCCTCATCTAAGTACCAGGCAGCTGTTGCCCAGTGTGTCCAGGCCACTTGCAGCACTGGGGCTCCCCACCTCCACTGCCTAGAATCCTGAGAGCTGTCAAACGCTAGTCTCCAGATTCCTGCAACGCTGCCTTAAACGCAAGTTCCCAGCTCTTCCCTCTCCTCCCATCCTCTTATTCCATGATGCTTTGCATTTTCTCCCCAACCAACCATCCTTGCTGTTCCCTTGTTTATTTATCACAAATAAATTCCATCGCGTTTCTAACTATTAACTCATTTTATTCAATCAACAGTATAAGCCAGGCATAGTGGCTCACGCCTGTAATCCCAGTACTTTGGGAGGCTGAGGCAGGTGGATCACTTGAGGCCAAGATTTCAAGATCAGCCTGACCAACATGATGAAACCCCATCTCTACTAAAAATACAAAAAATTAGCTGGACATGGTGGCTCATGTCTGTAGTCCCAACTACTTGGTGGGATGTCAGACATTCAGGTCACGTAAAAATGATACAAGGCTCAGTCCTCAGAGGAATGTTTCATGTCATGTAGAGTCCATGTCTTATCAAGAACACACCCCTTTCATTTTCCTCTGGTAAATTTTTTTTTTTTTTTTTTTGAGACGGAGTCTAGTTCTGTCGCCCAGGCTGGAGTGCAGTGGCGTGATCTCGGCTCACTGCAAGCTCCACCTCCCGGGTTCACGCCATTCTCCTGGCTCAGCCTCCTGAGTAGCTGGGACTACAGGCGCCCGCCACCGCGCCCGGCCAATTTTTTGTATTTTTAGTAGAGACGGGGTTTCACTGTGATCTCGATCTCCTGACCTCGTGATCCGCCCACCTCGGCCTCCCAAAGTGCTGGGATTACAGGGGTGAGCCACCACGCCCGGCTTCCTCTGGTAAATATTTAAACACCATTCTTTTTTTTTTCTTGGGATGGAGTCTTGCTATTAATATGTTGTCTGTGCTGGTCTCAAATTCCAGGGCAGAAGAGATCCTCCCACCTCAGCCTCTCATGTAGCCGGGACTACAGGCACCACCGCAGCCAGGTTTTGTTGTTGTTGTCTTTTTTTTTTTTTTTGAGACAGATTCTCACCCAGGGTGGAGTACAGTGGTGCAATATCAGCTCACTGCAACTTCTGCCTCTGGGGTTAAAGTGATTCTCATTCCTCAGCCTCCCAAGCAGCTGGGATTAAAGGCATGCACCACCACACCCGGCTAATTCTTTGTATTTTTAGTAAAGATGGGGCTTTGCTGTGTTGGCCAGGCTGCTCTCGAACTCCTGGCCTGGTGGTCATGGTGGTGCACACTATAATCCCAGCTACTCAGGAGGCTGAAGCACAAGAATCTCTTGAACCTGGGAGGTTGAGGCTGCAGTGAGCTGAGATTGCGTCACTGCACTCCAGCCTGGGAGACAGAGTGAGACTCTGTCTCAGAAAAAAAAAAAAAAATCAGGCTGGACACTGTGGCTCATGCCTGTAGTCCCAGCACTTTGGGAGGCCAAGGCGGGTGGATCACAAGGTCAGGGGTTCGAGACCAGCCTGGCCAACATAGTGAAACCCTGTCTCTACTAAAGATACAAAACATTAGCTGGGCGTGGTAGCGCACACCTGTAATCCCAACTACTCTGAGGCAGGAGAATCGCTTGAACCTGGGAGGCGGAGGTTGCAGTGAGCCGAGATTGCACCACTGCACCACTCCAGCCTGGGTGACAGAGTGAGACTGTCTCAAAAAAAAAAAATCAATATTTATTTTAAAAGTCCTTAAAACTTTAAAATCAATATTTATTTTAAAGGTCTGTAATGCGCTAGACATTGTTCTATGCATTGAGAACACAGTGATGAATAATATAAGCAGATGTCTGCTCAGGTGCTTACAATGTAGTGAAGGACAAATAAAAACAAATGAGTAAATGGAAACACATAAATAAAGTACATCCTTTCCATGGCAACAGTACTTTGATAATGGAATGGCGTGCCAAAGGCACAGAACAGGTGTGTCTTTAGATAATATGATGTGAGAGGCTCTCTCTGAGAATGTCAATTTACTAAAGGTCTGAATGATGGGAAGAGCCCAGCCACAGGGCAGTTCCAGGTTGAAGAACAGCTCTCTAGATGGGTAACACTATACACTCATGATCGCCGCCCTGGGATGTGTGCATAGAACATCCTGGCAATCCTCTTAGGTATTTGGTCAGGCTCCCTCACCTGCGTTGCTCATTGGCTGTTCCAAAACTTTTCCACCCTACTCAAGGTCATATCTCATTCCTGCCTTCTTCTTGCTCAACAACTGAGTCTGCCTTTTACTTCACAGAGAAACTTGAGTGTGTCAGGGGAACTTCATCCATGTCCCACCCCCCCCATGCCTGCAGGTTCACTACAAACCCATATTTTCTTTTCCTTCCCATCTCAGAAGCATCCCTTCATCTCCATATTCTCATGTTCCACATTCACCTCGTCCCATCTCCTCAAGGCTGCGACCGGCCCTCTCCTATAATTCCAACTTCTGGCCGGGCACGGTGGCTCATACCTGTAATCCCAGCACTGTGGGAGGCCAAGGCAGGTGGATCACCTGAGGTCGGGAGTTCGAGACCAGCCTGGTCAACATGGCAAAACCCCATCTCTACTAAAAATACAAAAATTGGCTGGGCATGGTGGTGTGCACCTGTAATCCCAGCTACTTGGGAGGCTGAGGCAGAAGAATCATTTGAACCCAGGAGGCAGAGGTTGCAGTGAGCTGAGATCATGCCACCGCACTCCAGCCTGGGGGACAGAGTGAGACTCTGTCTCAAAAAAATAAAAATAAAAATAATTGCAACTTCTTTTATGCTGTCATCTTCCATTCAGCATAGAAGAAATGCTCACATCTCCCTTAACAGAAATGCTTTCTTCACTCTCACAAACTGCTAGTGGTCATTTAAGTTGGCTAATATAAAAGTCACAGTAATATCAAGATATTCAACAAGCATTTTGCAATACATTTCAAGGGTCTTAGACTTTTGCCTAAATTTCGATTTAGGAATTCTACTTCTAGAATGTATCATGATTGTGCTCTAAGTCATAGTGACAAAGAGGGTCATGCTTGTGCTGTTTATAATACTGAAAAGCTGTAAAACCATTATGCTCAATAAATAGGGGAAATTATTTAAATAAAATATGTAGGTATGGCCGGGCTCACGCCTATAATCCCAGCACTTTGGGAGTTCGAGTTGGGCAGATCAGCTGAGGTCAGGAGTTTGAGACCAGCCTAGCTAACATGGTGAAACTCTGTTTCTACTAAAAATACAAAAACTTAGACAGGTATGGTGGTGTGAGCCTCTAATCCCAGCTCCTTAGGAGGCTGAGGCAGGAGAATTGCTTGAACTCGGGAGGCAGAAATCGCAGTGAGCCATGATCAAGCCATTGCACTCTAGTTTGGGCAACAAGAGCAAGAAAACGCCATCTCAAAAAAAAAATTTAGGTATATAATAGAGCACGACCTGCTGCAATTAAACATGGTATTGTAGGAAAGACAATTATGACATGAAAAATTATTCATGATTTATAAAAACACAAAAAGTAGTCAACAAAATGATATGAAAACCATGATACCATTTAAAAAGTATATTTCTGCTTTTAAAAAGACTATAATTATATTGTGTATACCAAAATGTTAACAGCGATTATCCAAGGGGAGAAGACATTATATAAGGTAGCTTAAACTTTCATGCTTAACTGTGTATAGTACTCTACATTTTTGTTGTTGTTCTTGGGTTTTTTTTTTTTTTTTGAGACAGAGTTTCACTCTTGTCTCTTGCCCAGGCCAGAGTGCAATGGCACAGTCTTGGCTCACTGCAACCTCTGTCTCCCAGGTTCAAGTGATTCTCTTGTCTCAGCCTCCTGATTAGCTGGGATTACATGTGCCTGCCACCACACCCGGCTAATTTTTTTGTATTTTTAGTAGAGATGGGGTTTCACCATGTTGGCCAGGCTAGTCTTGAACTCCTGACCTCAGGTGATCCACCTGTCTTGGCCTCCCAAAGTGCTGGGATTATAGACATGAGACCGCCGCACCCAGCCTGTTTTTTTTTTTTTGAGGCGGAGTCTCGCTCTGTCGCCCAGGTTCAGTGCAGTGGCGCGATCTCCACTCACTGCAAGCTCCACCTCCCAGGTTCACACCATTCTCCTGCCTCAGCCTCCCATGTAGCTGGGACTACAGGCACCCACCACCGCACCCCGCTAATTTTTGTATTTTTATTAGAGACGGGGTTTCACCGTGTTAGTCAGGATGGTCTCGATCTCCTGGCCTCGTGATCTGCTCGTCTCGGCCTCCCAAAGTGCTGGGATTACAGGTGTGAGCCATGTTGTTTGTTTTTGAGACAGGGTCTTGCTCTGTTGCCCGGGCTAGAGTACAGTGGGGTGATCATGGCTCACTGCCACCTTAATCTCCTGGGCTCAGGTAATCCTCCCACCTCAGCCTCCCAAATAGTTGGGACTACAAACATGCACGACTATGCCTGGTTAATTTTTTTTATTTTTAAATTTTGTAGAGATAGGTTCTCACTGTGTTGCCTAGACTGGCCCTGAACTCTTGGGTTCAAGCAATCCTCCTACCTCAGCCTCCCAAAGTGCTAGGATTACAAGCACAAGCCACAGAATCTGGCCAGTATTCTAAATTTTCTTTTGTAAGATTATACAGCTTAGTAATGAGAATAAACTTATTTTTATATTTCTTCTTCGTTCTTGAGTATTGTTCACTTTTCTTTTTTCAGGAATAAACTCCTTCAAAGCTTAAATGGTCCCAGACAACACTTTCTCCCTCATTTCTCCAATTCTACACAAAGTAATCTACTTTTTTTTTTTTTTTTTTTACATTGGGTAGAATCTAAGCCATCACCTGTCTTTCTTTATTTTTCTTTTCTTTTCTTTTTTTTTGGTTTGAAGATGAAGTCTCACTTTGCCGCCCAGGCTGTAGTGTAGTGGCGCGATCTCGGCTTACTGCAGCCTCTGCCTCTTGTGTCCCAGGGATTCTCCTTCCTCAGCCTCCCAGGAAGCTGGGATTACAGGCACACACCACCACGCCCGGCTAATTTTTGTATTTTTAGTAGAGACAGGGTTTCACCATGTTGGCCAGGCTGGTCTCAAACTCCTAACCTCAGGTGATCCACCTACCTCGACCTTCCAAAGTGCTAGGATTACAGACGTGAGCCACAGGGCCCGGCCTATTTTTTCTTTATTTTTTATTTGTTTAGGAGAGAAGTTTGCTCTGTCACCCAGGCTAGAGTGCAGTGGCCTGATCATAGCTCACTGTAACCTGGAACTCCTGGGCTCAAGGGATCCTTCCACCTCATCTTGCCAAGTAGCTGGGACTGTAGGCATGAGCCACCATACCTGGCTAATTTTTAAAGGTTTTGTAGAGATGATGTCTCGCCATATTGCCCAGGCTGGTCTCAAAATCCTGGCCTCAAGTGATCCTCCCACCAAAGCCTCCCAAAGTGTTGGAATTACAGCCATGAGCCATTGCACCCAGCTCATCACCTGTCTTTCAAGATGCCTATTCCATTTGCCTTCTCTTTCAGTAAATGACCTTGCCTCTTACTTCACAGAGAAAATTAAAATTAACAAGTGAAAATTCTTTTACCTTTCACATATCCTATAGAGTGCTAGAAGCTAGTGGTACAAAGATTAAAGAGCATAGCCTCCGGACCTTTCCATCATGTGAGCTTTGGGGATTTGTTTGGACATCGGGAAAGAGATTTCCCCCCAACCAGTATACATTACACTAATATTTACAGAAGACTTAATGTATAACCTGTTTGGCCAGATCTACGGATAAATTTGAATTATATGATTGAAGATGCCTAAAAGTCATAGCAAGAAAATTTAGCACAGATACATGGAAAAGTTTGTATACAAACAAGAATCCCTAAGACAGCACAGCTTGTGATTGAATTCTAGCTTCTTACTTGTTACGAAAGTTTACTACTGCATCCTTCCTTTGGATGCACTCATATAACAAATACACCAGCAAATCTGAGTGCAGTCTGTGTTCCATGAAAGCATAGAGAGATGGGCACTAACATAATAACATTACTACAGCGATGGAAGTAGAAATAGAGTTCAGTAAGCAACCAGAAGAAGACCCTAAGGGAAGACTCCATAGAGAAGATGAGATTTGAGTTGGGACTTGAAAGATATCTGCCACCATTTATTTATGCATATCCTTGCATATTCCAGAAGGAGTTAATACAGTTTCAAAAACAAATGTGGGATGTTGACTTCCAGAAAGAAATGGAGCAGATGGACTTCTTCCTATTCATCTCACCAAGTACAACTAAAACCCTGGACCTCACATATAAAACACAGAAAGACTCTGAAAAGTAAAGAGAAGAAGTTAGCCTGACCAGGGACCTCAGAACCTGAAGAACAACAATGAGTGAGTTTCCTGGGTTTTCCTTCTGACTCATATTCCCCATTCTGGATGCCAGAGAAGCTGGTAACACACAAACACCAACAGGAACAAAAATCAGAAACAAAACAAAACTCAAGAAAAATCTGCTCTTTCTAGCCGAAGGAAGAGAAAAGGGGTAGCCTGGCAAGAAGGAAAACTTTTAGACAAACAACCACTCTACTCCAGCCAAATATCACAGATAAAGCTGTGGCTCCACACTCACTCCCACCAGCAAAGGCTGACTGGAGGGTTCAGAATGCTGCCGTTGCCAAGCTTGCAGTGATGAGACAGACACCACTGGGGCTGTGTCAGAGGAAGCCTAGTGGAGAGTCAAGACTTTCAGCCCTGCCCAGGGTAAGGAAGTGACCCCCCCATGGCCTCAGTAGGTGCCACGTACGGAGCAGTAACAAGGCACCCCTGTGCCCCCCATCTAGGATAATCAGTGGAGGCCTAGTAGGGGGGCTGATCTTCCACCCCTGCTTATCAAAAACAAGGAGGTATCCCAGGCATCAGTGAAGGCAGAGTGAGTAACCTCGGGTCAACACATACCTAGCAGTAATGAGTAGAGCAATGTGAGAGGAGGTCTGTTCAACAGAAGATTTGAATAAGAGACACAATGTCTAACATAATACTCCAAATGTCTATGTTTCAATAGAAAATCACTCACCGTATCAAGAACCAGGAAAATATCAATTGGAATGAGAAAGCATAACCAGGATGCACCAACACCAAGATGGCACAGATGTTAGAATTATCTGACAAGAATTTTAAAATAGCCATTATAAAAATGCTTTAGGCCAGGCGCAGTGGCTCACGCCTGTAATCTCAGCACTTCAGGAGGCCGAGGCAGGCGGATCACCTGAGGTCAGGAGTTTGAGACCAGCCTGGCCAACGTGGTGAAACTCCGTTTCTACTAAAAATACAAAAATTAGCTGGGTATGGTGATAGGTGCCTGTAATCCCAGCTACTTGGGAGGCTGAGGTGGGAGAATTGCTTGAACCAGGAAGAAAGAGGTTGCAATGAGCCCAGATTGTGCCATTGCATTCCAGCCTGGGCAAGAAGAGCGAAACTCCATCTTAAAAAAAAAAATGCTTTAATGAGGCCAGGCATGGTGTCTCATGCCTGTAGTCCCAGTGCTTTGGAGCCTGAGGCAGGAGGATCACTTGAGGATAGGCGTTCAAGACCAGCCTGGGCAACATGGTAAGACCATGCATCTACAAAAAATAAAACTAAAAAATTTAGTTGGTTGGTGACATGTGCCTGCACTCCTAGCTACTTGGGAGGGTGAAGTGGGAGGATCACTTGTGCTTAGGAATCCACAGCTGCAGTGAGCTATGATTGCACCACTGTACTCCAACTTAGGCAACAGAGTGGAGTGCAGTGGTACAATCATAGTCCCTTAGTGAAAAATAAAAAAGCTTTAATGATCAATTATGAACATGCTTGAACCAAATGGAAAAAAATATAAATCTGACCAAAGAAATAAAGCAATAAAAAAAAACTCAAGTCAAAAATTTTGAACTGAAAATACAATAACCGAGTGAAAAACTCAGTGGATGGGTTCAATAGTAAAACAGAGAAAATAGGCTGGAAAAAGAAAAGAAGAGATCCTCAGAGAGCTGTGGAAAAAATATCAAAATATTTGTGTCATCAAAGTCCTAGGAGAGGACAAAGGGGGCAGAAAGTACTAGAAAAGTATCTGAAGAAATAATGGCTGAAATTTCCCCAAATTAGGCAAGATGCATAAACCTAAGGATTCAGGAAACCTGGAGAATCTCAAACAGGATAAAGCCAAAGAATCCATACCAGGACACATCACAGTCAAACTCTGAAAACTAAAGAAAAAGGAAAATATTTTAAAGAAACATGAGAGAAATTCTCCTTACATATAAGGGAAAAACAATTCCAGTGGCAGCAGATTTCTCATCAGAAACCATGAGGCCAGACGGAATTGGCACAGCATTTTTCAAGTTCTGAAAGAAAAGAATTGTCAACCCAGAATTCTACATCCAGTTAATACAGTCTTCGGAAATAAAAGGGAAATCAAGACATCCTCATATGAAACAAAACTAAGAGAATCTGTCACTAGTAGAACTGCTTTAAAAGAATGGCTAAAGAAAGTTCTCTTAAGAGAAAAGAAGTAATAAAAAAAAAAGGCTGGAATATCAGAAAAGAAAACAATAACAACAAAAGTAAAAATAGGAGTCAATACAATAGACTTTCCTTCCCTTCTGGAGTTTTCTAAATTGTGTTTGATAGTTGAAGCGAAAATTATAACAATGTCAGATGTGGTTTCAATGCATGCAGAGGAAATAGTTAAGACAATTATCCTATAATGGGGAGGTTAAAAGAATGTAAAGGGAGGTGAGGTTTGTACATTTCATTCAAACTAGTAAAATGTTGACACTAGTAGACTATGATAATGAGTAGTACAAGTGACATTTTTGTAGTAATGGAAAAGTTCTGTTTTGATTACAATGCTAGTTACATGAATCTGATGTGGTAAAATGACAGAGAACTACACACACACACGCACACACGCACACACACACACATTGTCCCAATGTTAATTTCCTGTTTTTGATAGTGTACTATAGTTACAAAAAATGTAGTTATTGAAGGAAATTGGGTGAAGGCTACACAGACTTCTCTATACTACCTTTACAACTTCCTAAGAATGTATAATTATTTTTAAATAAAGATTTTTTAAATAAAGTGAATGTAGTACACCTCCTTAAAATATGAATGGAAGGCAGTAGATGTTCCTAAAATTGAGGTTATATCTTTTTTTTTTTTTTTTTGAGATGGAGTTTTGCTCTTGTTGCCCGGGCTGGAGTGCAATGGCGCAATTTTGGCTCACTACAACGTCTGCCTCCCGGGTTCAAATAATTCTCCTGCTTCAGCCTCCCAGAGTAGCTGGGATTACAGGCATGCGCCACCACACCCGGTTAATTCGTATTTTTAGTAGAGATGGGGTTTCACTTTATTGGCCAGGCTGGTTTTGAACTCCTGACCTCATGATCTGCCCACTCGGCCTCCCAAAGTGCTGGGATTACAGGCATAAGCCAAGGTTATATCTTAATCAGGACTTTTTTAGTTGCAAGTGGCAGAAACCTGAATCCAACCACTTTAACCAGAAATTTATTAATACACATTAACTTCATCGCTTAGTTTTGCTTCTGTCTGTGGACTCGTTTCATTTTATGCTGCAGCAGCCAAGCCTCCTCCAAGGAACATGACTAAGGATTAGCAATCTTAGAGCTTAAGATCCAAGAACAAGAGAGTCTCTCTACCCTTCCTAACATCCAAATGTAACGTTGGAGACCTCCAAATGTCTCCACAAGTTGGAGAACACTCCAGTTTGCCTGGCTCGGTCACATGCCTATCCCTGGGCCAATCACTATGGCCTGGAGATGGAGTGTTGTGAGTGACAGCCCTTCCCCTTGCCCCACCCACCAAATAGAATTGGTAAGGAAATGCTGTAATAGAAGAAGGAAGGGATGTTGGCCAGCAAATACACTAGGAGTCCACTCCAGAGCCACCAGTGTCCTGCAGGGATTACAGAAGTGAGAGAATGATGAGAGTCCCTCATACAAATGGAATCATACGGCATTTGTTTTTTTGTGACTGGCTTATTTCACTTAGCATAATGTCCTCAAACTTCATTCATGTAGTAGCATGTGACAGAATTGCCTTCCTTTTCAAGGCTGAGTAATATTTCATTGCATGGATATATCACATTTTGCTTAGCCATTCATTCATGGATGGACACTTGGGTTGCTTCCACATTTTATCTATTGTGAATAATGTTGCTATGAACATAATTGTACAAGAATGTTAGAATTTTAAAAGGAGAAAAAGATCACAAAAGAACATAAAACATCCCATAAGGCCATGAGCAGTGGCTCACGCCTATACCTTCCCAGCACTTTGGGAGGCCAAGGCGGAAGGACTGCTTGAGGCCAGGAGTTTGAGACCAACCTGGCCAACATGGTGAAACCCTTTCTCTACAAGAAATATAAAAAGTAGCCAGGCATGGTGGCGCATACCCATAGTCCCAGCCACTTGTGGGATTGAGATGGGACGATCTCTTGAGTCAGGGAGATCGAGGCTGCAGTGAATCTTCACCGCTGCACTCCAGCCTTGGCGACCAAGTGAGACCCTGCCTCAAAAAAAAAAAAAAAAAAAAAGAGAGAGAGAGAGAAAGACAGGAGAGTAAATAAGAGAAATGAGAGGGGAAGCAGCAGAGTTGGCCAATCATATCTCCTGGGCAAAGCCATTCCAGGTCCTGTGGGTGAACTAACACAGCTTCCAGGATGCATTCGAAATAAGAGTCAAAAGAGCTTCTGAAACTTTGAAAAGCTTTTGTGAAAATTCAGATTCCTGTGTTGAATTCAGAACCCCCAGCAGGTTGTAGGCAGATGGTAAACATGAGTGATTTTACTTCTAGTTAGAGGTAAAACAAGGTAAAAACCACAAGAAATTGTTTTTACTTCATGGATCCATTTCAGATAAGGTAAGGCCGAATGAGGGAGCCAACTCAGAAATCAGACAAGGAGTCAGAAAAACAACAGCAGGAATAAACCGAAGAAAAGGATGGGATGTCGCACAAGCTTTCTGTCATTCAAGAGAACATTTTGAAGGTCATCATCTGGTGTTAGTCGGAGTTTAATTTTTGCTTCTCACAGCAACTTGTATCAGAGAAAGAAAATGCTTCTGCACGCCGATCCCACAGCCCTCGGTGAGGAGGCTAGGCTGTGCTGTCTCTAGCCAGCAATAGTCCTGTTAAGTGACTTGGTAAGCTGGGCGCAGTGGCGTGTGCCTGTAGTCCCAGATACTTGGGAGGCTGAGGGAGAGGATCACTTGATCCCAGGAGTTTGAGTCCAGCCTGGGTACACAGCAACTCTGTCTCTAAAAAACAACAATGGCTGGGCATGGTGGCTCACGCCTATAATCCTAGCACTTTGGGAGGCTAAGGCCAGTGGATCCACTTGAGGTCAGGAGTTTGAGACCAACCTGGCCAACATGGTAAAACCCCGTCTCTAAAAGAAACAAACAAACAAACAAACAAACACAAAAATTAGTCGGGCTTGGTGGCGCACAGCTGTAATCCCAGCTGCTCGGGAGGCTGAGGCAGGAGAACCGCCTGAACCTAGGAGGTGGAGGTTGTAGTGAGCTGAGATCATGCCACTGTACTCTAGCCAGGGCAACAGAGTAAGACTCCGTCTCTAAATAAATAAATAAATAAATAAATAAATAAACAACAACAACAACAACAAAGACTTAGTGGGACGGTTCTGCATGCTTCCTCAAATCTCCCAGGTGTGCAGGGCGTTATTGTTGACAGGTAGCTAATAAGCACCTCACCGACAAGAAATAAAAACAATAACCAGCAGGACCAAGGACTTCTCATTTTTTTTTTTGTTTTGTTTTGTTTCGCTCTGACACTCTGTGTTTACAAATACAAGCATACATCAAAATTGCCTGCATTTGTTGTGTCTACAGGACATCTTGCTAAAACTTTTGATCTCATTGCATCACCGCAACAATCCTAGGAAGTGAGTGATATTATTATTGCCACCTACAGAGGAGGACAGTGGGGTATAGATTCATGTGCAAGCACAGGCCTGACTCCAAAGGCTGCATTCTTAACTTCTTCCACAAGGCTTTCTGCTGAAGAGGAAGCCTGGCTATTGTCCCCAAACACAAGGGAATCTGCTTTCTTGCCTGTACACAATTGACACTTTCCTGGGGTGGGAGGATAAGTTAAAGAGACCTTTGCATGAAGTTGTGATGTTCCCTACCAAATATAAGTTAAAGTTCCCAATGACTTCTTGTTGGTTGTCAAAACAGAGATTAACAGTCTGAGTCATGGAGTCATTTATTTCAAATTTGGCTTCTGCGTCCATTGTGAAGTAATTTCAAAAATGGGCCACAGGCGTGGGAATGATTTGAGTGACGTCACGATTGGGCAACACGATCCCACCCTGGGAGGCTGAGACCTAGATTCAAATGGAGCACTCGCCTGTCCGTCCCTTCTCCACTATGGTTCAGGTTAGATGAGCTGCCCCCGTTGGTAGTTTTTATCTCTTAGCTACGCAGCTGCCTGTAGCACTCTCGTCTTTCAGGATGAGTTGCCAACTTTCCATTCTGGCCTTCAGAATCAAGACAAAGAATCATCCTCCAAAGTCATCCAGGCCTGTTATTTTTTTTCTCTCTCTCCCTTTTGGCATTAGTGTTTTAAATGGAAACCTGATTCACTTGTCACCAAAACACACAAGAGAGCGCTGTATCAGAGGTGCTGGACAAAACTTGTCTCCTGGTATCCTATTCAGGGGTGAGCACCCCACCTGCTGAAAAGGGAGCCTCAGACAGAGACCAGAGAGGCAGCTCCTCGGCAGGGGGTGGGGAGGTGGGTGGGTGGAATTTATCTGAGGCCCCAAGGGAACATTTCTTTTTTTTTTTTTTTTGAGACAGGGTCTTGCTCTGTTGCCCAGGCTGGACTGCAATGGTGTGAGCACAACTCACACTGCAACTTCAACCTCCCAGAGTTAAAGGGCGGGCGCAGTGGCTCATGCCTGTAATCCCAGCACCTTGGGAGGCTGAGGCAGATGGATCACCTGAGGTCAGGAGTTCGAGACCAGCCTGGCCAATGTGGTGAAACCCCGTCTCTACCAAAAACACAAAAATTAGCCGGGCATGGTGGTGCATGCCTGCAATCCCAAGTACTAGGGGGGCTGAGGCAGGAGGATCGCTTGAACCTGGGAGGCGAAGGTTGCAGTGAACCAAGATTATGCCACTGTACTCCGGCCTGGACGACAGGGCAAGACTCTGTCTCAAAAAAAAAAAAAACCTCCCAGAGTCAAGTGATCCTCCCACCTCAGCCTCCTGGGTAGGTGGAACTACAGGCATGTACCACCACAATCAGCTAATTTATTTTTTAAGTTTGCTGTAGAAACGAGGTCTCCCTACTTTGGCCAGACTGGCCTCAAACTCCTGGCCTCAAACGATCTTCCAACGTCGGCCTCTCAAAGTGCTAGGATTACCTGCATGAGCCACCGCACCTAACCAAAGGGGACATTCTTGACCAGACAATGTCCTGAAGCACGGGAGTACCAGGCCATGTCAGTTCTGTGAGGTTCATCCTCTCCAGAATGAAACTGACAGGATCAAGTGATATTAAATATAACAATATTAAGATTCAAAAAGTCTTTACCATTGCTTCAACAATCCCACTACTGGGTATCTACTCAAAAGTAAATAAATCATTGTATCAAAAAGAATCTACCCGCCCACACTCATATGTTTATGGCAGCACTATTCACAGTAGCAAAAATATGACGTCAACCTAAGTGTCCGTCAACACAGGATAAAGAAACTGTGGCATGTATACACTATGGAATACTACTCAGACATAAAAAGGAACGAACTCATGACATTTACAGCACCGTGAATGGAACTGGAGGCCATTATCCTAAGTGAAATCTCTCAGAAATAGAAAGTCAAACAGTGCACGTTCTCACTTAAAAGTGGGAGCTAAGAACTGGGTACCCGTGGACATACAGGTGGAATATTAGACACTGGAGACTCCAAAGGGTGGGAAGGTGGGAAAGGGTGAGGGTCGAAAAATTGCCTATTGGGTACAATGTTCACAATTCAAGTAATGGGTTCACCAAAAGCCCAGACTTCACCACTATGCAATATATGCTTGTAAGAAATCTGCACTTCTATCCCCTAAATTAAAAAAAAAAAAAAAAAAAGAGGCTGGTTGTGGTAGCTCACACCTGCAATCCCAGCACTTTGGGAGGCCGAGGCGGGGGGAGTCACTTGAGGTCAGGAGACCAACCTGGCCAACATAGTTAAACTCAGTCTCACAAAAATATAAAAATTAGCCGGGCATGGTGGCAGGCACTTGTAATCCCAGCTACTTGGGAGACTGAGGCAGGAGCATAGCTTGAACTCAGGAGGCGGAGGTTGCAGAGAGCCGAGATCATGCCACTATACTCCAGCCTGGGCGATAGAGCAAGACTCCATCTCAAAAAAAAAAAAAGAGAAAAAGAATATAGGTTGAATCAATGGGTGCACGTGGACACACAGCGTGGAATAATAGACACTGGAGACTATAAAACATGGGAGAGTGGGAGGAGGTGAGGGCTGAAAATTACCTATTGGGTGCAATCTATTTGGGTAATAGGCACCCTGAAAGCCCTGGCTTTACCACGACATAATAGATGCATGTAAGAAACCTGCACTTGCAGGCCCTAAGACTTTAAAAATAAGGAAAAAAGAATACAGGTTTAAAGATGCAGGCACTCCCTGCTGACAAAAAAATCCCCACTGAAGTGTAAGCATCTGACCGAAGATCCTTTTCTGATATCAGATTTGGTGGTGGCAGGAACAAAAGGGCACTTATCCCAGAAAGGGGAGGCTAGATCAAATTTAGGTCATGACTTACTACTTTCCTGGTAAGTTTTACTTGCTCTAGAATACTCTAGTTTTAATATCTGTTCCCTTTAGGATTATCAGTCTTGAAAAAAATGAAACATTTTTAGTGTAAGTATGTCCCCTGCAATATTTGGGACACACTAATAAATCATTTGTTTCTCCATTGCTTTTTTATATATTTATTTTTTTGAGACAGTCTCACTCTGTTGCCCAGGCTGGAGTGCCATGGCATGATCTTGGCTCACTGCAACCTCCGCCTTCTGGGTTCAAGCGATTCTCCTGCCTCAGCCTCTGGAGTAGCTGGGATTATGGGCACCTACCACCATGTCCAACTAATTTTTGTATTTTTAGTAGAGATGGGGTTTCACTGTGTTGGCCAGGCTGGTCTCAAACTCCTGACCTCAGGCGATCCTCCCGCCTTGGCCTCCCAAAGTGCTGGAATTACAGACATGAGCCACTGCACTCAGCCTGAAATTCATATTTAACTGGGCATCCTGTATCTTACCTGGCAACACTAGTTCCTTGATCTGAGAGTTTTCCACAGGGTATCTCACAGACAGAGGGGATGGGATGCCATCATCAGGCATCCTGACGTCAGAGAATGGGCCCAATGCCTTCCTAATCTGGCAGCTTAATATGAACTTGGAGCTGCACTCAGGAATGTCTGGACTGGGCATTAAAAGAACAGTTTTCACAGAGGACCCAAAGGGACAATTGATGGTGGGAGTGGTGGCCAGGTCTGAGAGTGGTCGTGACAGGATGGTGAGGAGGAGAGGGCAGGATGGAGCTTACGCTGCGCTTTTGGACATGCATATTTGTTTTTCTGTTGCTACCATGGCAAATGACTGCTAAGTCAGTGGCTTAAAACAACACCCATTTATTATCCCACAATTTCTGTGGGCCCTACATCAGGTAGGCATGTCCAGGTCATGGGATTGAAATTCTGCCTCCCACAACAGGCTTCGGAAATTGACGGTTCACTCTGGCTGGCCAGGGTTGGACAACCTCTTAAAGCAGAAGAGCAACTTCCTGTCATATGTGAGGCTACAACTGTTCATGTAGCCACTTAGGGCCCAGTGTGATATAACCAGGGTAGAGCCCAAAAAGCTTTATTCTGGTCCCAGCTCTGCAGCCACCAAAATGAAGAAACTTAGACAAGTCATTTAAAGTCTCTGACTGGCCTACTGTGGGAGGCTACGGTGGCTTACACCTGTAATCCCAACAGTTTGGGAGGCTGAGGCAGGGAAAATCCCTTGTGGTCAGGAGTTCAAGACCAGCCTGGGCAACACAGAGACTCCCCCGTCTGTACAAAAAGTTTTTTTTATTAGCTGGGCTAGGTGGCATGTGCCTGTGGTCCCAGCTGCTCAAGAGGCTGAGATGGGAGGATTGCTTGAGCCCAGGAGTTCAAGGTTGTAGTAAGCAATGATTGTGCTACTGTACTCTGGTCTGGGCAACAGAGCAAGACCCTGTCCCCTCCTAAATAAATAAATAAAGTAAGTAAGTAAGTAAGTAAGTCGTCTCTGGCTACTTTATCTGTCAGACGTAGCATCCTGGAGGAGTCTGGCTCCTGGTCAAATACCTATGTGTGGTTTTTTTTTCTGGCCCAACCCTAGGCAGTTACCTAGGCTTTACCTGGCAGGCCTCCCTGGGAAAAGCTGTCCTCCCCACACCAGGCGTGGTGCACAGCCAGGGCATTGCAGTCTGCAAAGGGAGCTGCAGTCAAGGGCTCAGGCCCCGCTGGCCAGCCGTGCTCCTACACATAGCTGTCATTCTTAGCCCAGGTGCCCCTTCCTCAGGCCAAGACCTCTTATCAGGGGAGAGAGGAAAACCATGAAGAAACTTCTTGTCTACCCTGACGGTATTCAGTATTTTTCCACTCAGAGTCTTTGTCCCTGATTCCCTGTCCCCACCCTAGTCCCCCAGGACCATAAAACTGCAGGAGCCCTTTGCTCTGGGCTCCCTCAGCAGCGAGACGCCTCACCTGTGTGCTGTCTCCGCACTGACACAGTGCACCAGCCAATACTCTATGCTGTTCCACAGTGGGAGATGGAACCAGGGGCGCTGGTGTTTTCTTCCACTTAGCATCTTGCTTACACTATTGTGGTAAGTGAATAAAGGGTGGGCTCTCGCTTTATTTGGTTTATTTTTTTATTTGACAAGGTCTTGCTCTATGACCCAGGCTGGAGTGCACTGGCACAATCACAGCTCACTGCAACCTCAACCCCCTGGGCTCAAGTGACCCTCCCATCTCAGCCTCCTGAGTAGCTGGGACTACAGGTGCTTGTCACCACACCTGGCTAATTTTTAAATTTTTTGGGTAGAGGAAGAGTCTTGCTATGCTGCCCAGGCTGGTCTTGAACTCCTGGCCTCAGGGAGTCTTCTCGTCTCACACTCTCAAGGTCCTGGGATCACAGGCATGAGCCACTGCACCCGGCCAAAGGGAATATTCTTGACCAGATGATGTCCTGAAGCACGGAACTGCCAAGCCCTGTCACCACTACATCCAGTTAATTAATTTATTTATTTTTATGTTTAGTAGAGATGAGGTCTCACTATGTTGCCCGGGCTGGTCTAAAACCTCTGGCCTCAAGCGATCCTCCTGTCTTGGCCTCTCAAAAGGCTGGGATTTCTAGGCATGAACCACCGTGCCCAGCTTAATGTCCTAAAGCATGAGTGCACAATGACCCCATGAATGCAATGCCTCTCAAAAATGCTGGTTCTTTAATGAGGCCATTTAAGAATCAGAGTTCTGGCTGGGCACAGTGGCTCACACCTGTAATTTCAGCACTTCGGGAGACCGAGGCAAGTGGATCACCTGAGGCCAGGAGTTCAAGACCAGCCTGACCAACATGGAGAAACCCCGTCTCTACCAAAAATACAAAACTAGTTGGGCATGGTGGCGCATGCCTGTAATCTCAGGTACTTGGGAGGCTGAGGCAGGAGAATAGCTTGAACCTGGGAGGTGGAGGCTGCAGTGAGCCGAGATCGTGCCATTGCACTCCTAGGCAACAAGAGTGAAACTCCGTCTCAAAAAAAAAAAAGAATCAGAGTTCTAGCCTGGCACAGTGGCTCACGCCTGTAATCCCAACACTTTGGGAGGCCAAGGCAGGAGGATCGCCAGAAGTTCAAGATCAGCAACATAATAAGACCCCATCTCTATAAACAATACAAAAATTAGCCAGGTATTGGTGGTACATTCCT